>NW_025963558.1:1200000-1500000 GCF_910591885.1 Bombus terrestris
TGTATTACGCTATAGCGAATGACGACATGTAGTATTACGTTATAACGTATGACGTTACGCAGTATTACGTTATAACGTATGACGTTACGCAGTATTACGTTATAACGTATGACGTTATGTTGTATTATGCTATAAAGTATGACGATATATAGTTTGTATAGAATTACGATATAACGCACGTCGTTATGTAGTATTACGTTATTCCGTAAGACGTTATATTGTGTTACTTTATAACGTATGACGTTATGTATTATTACGATATAACGTACGACGTTATGCAGTATTAGGTTATTACGTATGACGTCATGTAGTTTTACGTTATAACGTATGACGTCATGTAGTTTTACGTTATAACGTATGTCGTCATGTAGTATCACGTTATAGCGAATGACGATATGTAGTATTACGTTATAACGTATGACGTCATGTAGTACGCGAATATAACGTATGACGTTATGTGGTATTACTTTATTACGAATAACGTTATATTGTGTGTCTTTATAACGTACGACGTTATGTATTACTACGATATAACGTATGATGTTACACAGTATTAGGTTATAACGTATGACGTTATGTAGTATTACGTTATACCGTATTACGTTATACTGTGTTACTTTATAACGTATGACGTTATGTATTATTACGATATAACGTACGACGTTATGCAGTATTACGTTATAACGTATGTCGTTATGTTGTATTACGATATAACGTACAACATTATATAGAATTACGATATAACGCACAACGTTATGTAGTATTACGTTATAACGTATGACGTTATGTTGTATTACGTTATAACGTATGTCGTTATGTTGTATTACGATATAACGTACAACATTATATAGAATTACGATATAACGCACAACGTTATGTAGTATTACGTTATAGCGAATGACGATATGTAGTATTACGTTATAACGTATGACGTCATGTGGTATTACGTTATTACGAATAACGTTATATTGTGTTACTTTATAACGTATGACGTTATGTTGTATTACGTTATAACGTATGACGTAATGTTGTATTACGCTATAGCGAATGACGACATGTAGTATTACGTTATAACGTATGACGTTACGCAGTATTACGTTATAACGTATGACGTTACGCAGTATTACGTTATAACGTATGACGTTATGTGGTATTACGTTATAACGTATGACGTTATGTTGTATTATGCTATAAAGTATGACGATATATAGTTTGTATAGAATTACGATATAACGCACGTCGTTATGTAGTATTACGTTATTCCGTAAGACGTTATATTGTGTTACTTTATAACGTATGACGTTATGTATTATTACGATATAACGTACGACGTTATGCAGTATTAGGTTATTACGTATGACGTCATGTAGTTTTACGTTATAACGTATGACGTCATGTAGTTTTACGTTATAACGTATGTCGTCATGTAGTATCACGTTATAGCGAATGACGATATGTAGTATTACGTTATAACGTATGACGTCATGTAGTACGCGAATATAACGTATGACGTTATGTAGTATTACTTTATTACGAATAACGTTATATTGTGTGTCTTTATATCGTACGACGTTATGTATTACTACGATATAACGTATGATGTTACACAGTATTAGGTTATAACGTATGACGTTATGTAGTATTACGTTATACCGTATTACGTTATACTGTGTTACTTTATAACGTATGACGTTATGTATTATTACGATATAACGTACGACGTTATGCAGTATTACGTTATAACGTATGTCGTTATGTTGTATTACGATATAACGTACAACATTATATAGAATTACGATATAACGCACAACGTTATGTAGTATTACGTTATAACGTATGACGTTATGTTGTATTACGATATAACGTACGTCGTTATGCAGTATTAGGTTATAACGTATGTCGTTATGTTGTATTACGATATAACGTACAACATTATATAGAATTGCGATATAACGCACAACGTTATGTAGTATTACGTTATAACGTATGACGTTATGTTGTATTACGTTATAACGTATGTCGTTATGTTGTATTACGATATAACGTACAACATTATATAGAATTACGATATAACGCACAACGTTATGTAGTATTACGTTATAGCGAATGACGATATGTAGTATTACGTTATAACGTATGACGTCATGTGGTATTACGTTATTACGAATAACGTTATATTGTGTTACTTTATAACGTATGACGTTATGTTGTATTACGTTATAACGTATGTCGTTATGTTGTATTACGATATAACGTACAACATTATATAGAATTACGATATAACGCACAACGTTATGTAGTATTACGTTATAGCGAATGACGATATGTAGTATTACGTTATAACGTATGACGTCATGTGGTATTACGTTATTACGAATAACGTTATATTGTGTTACTTTATAACGTATGACGTTATGTTGTATTACGTTATAACGTATGACGTAATGTTGTATTACGCTATAGCGAATGACGACATGTAGTATTACGTTATAACGTATGACGTTACGCAGTATTACGTTATAACGTATGACGTTATGTGGTATTACGTTATAACGTATGACGTTATGTTGTATTATGCTATAAAGTATGACGATATATAGTTTGTATAGAATTACGATATAACGCACGTCGTTATGTAGTATTACGTTATTCCGTAAGACGTTATATTGTGTTACTTTATAACGTATGACGTTATGTATTATTACGATATAACGTACGACGTTATGCAGTATTAGGTTAT
This sequence comes from Bombus terrestris, assembly GCF_910591885.1. Lineage (NCBI taxonomy): Eukaryota > Metazoa > Arthropoda > Insecta > Hymenoptera > Apidae > Bombus > Bombus terrestris. Next base: position 1,202,741 of record NW_025963558.1, read on the forward strand.
TACGTATGACGTCATGTAGTTTTACGTTATAACGTATGACGTCATGTAGTTTTACGTTATAACGTATGTCGTCATGTAGTATCACGTTATAGCGAATGACGATATGTAGTATTACGTTATAACGTATGACGTCATGTAGTACGCGAATATAACGTATGACGTTATGTGGTATTACTTTATTACGAATAACGTTATATTGTGTGTCTTTATAACGTACGACGTTATGTATTACTACGATATAACGTATGATGTTACACAGTATTAGGTTATAACGTATTACGTTATGTAGTATTACGTTATACCGTATTACGTTATACTGTGTTACTTTATAACGTATGACGTTATGTATTATTACGATATAACGTACGACGTTATGCAGTATTACGTTATAACGTATGTCGTTATGTTGTATTACGATATAACGTACAACATTATATAGAATTACGATATAACGCACAACGTTATGTAGTATTACGTTATAACGTATGACGTTATGTTGTATTACGTTATAACGTATGTCGTTATGTTGTATTACGATATAACGTACAACATTATATAGAATTACGATATAACGCACAACGTTATGTAGTATTACGTTATAGCGAATGACGATATGTAGTATTACGTTATAACGTATGACGTCATGTGGTATTACGTTATTACGAATAACGTTATATTGTGTTACTTTATAACGTATGACGTTATGTTGTATTACGTTATAACGTATGACGTAATGTTGTATTACGCTATAGCGAATGACGACATGTAGTATTACGTTATAACGTATGACGTTACGCAGTATTACGTTATAACGTATGACGTTACGCAGTATTACGTTATAACGTATGACGTTATGTGGTATTACGTTATAACGTATGACGTTATGTTGTATTATGCTATAAAGTATGACGATATATAGTTTGTATAGAATTACGATATAACGCACGTCGTTATGTAGTATTACGTTATTCCGTAAGACGTTATATTGTGTTACTTTATAACGTATGACGTTATGTATTATTACGATATAACGTACGACGTTATGCAGTATTAGGTTATTACGTATGACGTCATGTAGTTTTACGTTATAACGTATGACGTCATGTAGTTTTACGTTATAACGTATGTCGTCATGTAGTATCACGTTATAGCGAATGACGATATGTAGTATTACGTCATAACGTATGACGTCATGTAGTACGCGAATATAACGTATGACGTTATGTAGTATTACTTTATTACGAATAACGTTATATTGTGTGTCTTTATATCGTACGACGTTATGTATTACTACGATATAACGTATGATGTTACACAGTATTAGGTTATAACGTATGACGTTATGTAGTATTACGTTATACCGTATTACGTTATACTGTGTTACTTTATAACGTATGACGTTATGTATTATTACGATATAACGTACGACGTTATGCAGTATTACGTTATAACGTATGTCGTTATGTTGTATTACGATATAACGTACAACATTATATAGAATTACGATATAACGCACAACGTTATGTAGTATTACGTTATAACGTATGACGTTATGTTGTATTACGATATAACGTACGTCGTTATGCAGTATTAGGTTATAACGTATGTCGTTATGTTGTATTACGATATAACGTACAACATTATATAGAATTGCGATATAACGCACAACGTTATGTAGTATTACGTTATAACGTATGACGTTATGTAGTATTACGTTATAACGTATGTCGTTATGTTGTATTACGATATAACGTACAACATTATATAGAATTACGATATAACGCACAACGTTATGTAGTATTACATTATAGCGAATAACGATATGTAGTATTACGTTATAACGTATGACGTCATGTGGTATTACGTTATTACGAATAACGTTATATTGTGTTACTTTATAACGTATGACGTTATGTTGTATTACGTTATAACGTATGACGTAATGTTGTATTACTCTATAGCGAATGACGACATGTAGTATTACGTTATAACGTATGACGTAATGTAGTACTAGAATATAACGTATGATGTTACGCAGTATTAGGTTATAACGTATGACGTCATGGAGTATTACGTTATAACGTATGACGTCATGTGGTATTACGTTATTACGAATAACGTTATATTGTGTTACTGTATAACGTATGACGTTGTGTAGTGTTACGTTATAACGTATGGCGTCATGTAGTATTACGTTATAACGTATGACTTCATGTGGTATTACGTTATTACGAATAACGTTATATTGTGTTACTGTATAACGTATGACGTTGTGTAGTGATACGTTTTAACGTATGACGTTATGTTGTATTACGCTATAAAGTATGACGATATATAGTTTATATAGAATTACGATATAACGCACATCGTTATGTAGAATTACGTTATACCGTATGACGTTATATTGTGTTACTTTATAACGTATGACGTTATGTATTATTACGTTATAACGTATGACGTTATGTAGTTTTACGTTATAACGTATGACGTTACGTTGTATTACGTTATAACGTATGTCGTTATGTTGTATTACGATATAACGTACAACATTATATAGAATTACGATATAACGCACAACGTTAAGTAGTATTACGTTATAGCGAATGACGATATGTAGTAATACGTTATAACGTATGACGTCATGTGGTATTACGTTATTACGAATAACGTTATATTGTGTTACTTTATAACGTATGACGTTATGTTGTATTACGTTATAACGTATGACGTAATGTTGTATTACTCTATAGCGAATGACGACATGTAGTATTACGTTATAACGTATGACGTAATGTAGTACTAGAATATAACGTATGATGTTACGCAGTATTAGGTTATAACGTATGACGTCATGGAGTATTACGTTATAACGTATGACGTCATGTGGTATTACGTTATTACGAATAACGTTATATTGTGTTACTGTATAACGTATGACGTTGTGTAGTGTTACGTTATAACGTATGGCGTCATGTAGTATTACGTTATAACGTATGACTTCATGTGGTATTACGTTATTACGAATAACGTTATATTGTGTTACTGTATAACGTATGACGTTGTGTAGTGATACGTTATAACGTATGACGTTATGTTGTATTACGCTATAAAGTATGACGATATATAGTTTATATAGAATTACGATATAACGCACATCGTTATGTAGAATTACGTTATACCGTATGACGTTATATTGTGTTACTTTATAACGTATGACGTTATGTATTATTACGTTATAACGTATGACGTTATGTAGTTTTACGTTATAACGTATGACGTTACGTTGTATTACGTTATAACGTATGTCGTTATGTTGTATTACGATATAACGTACAACATTATATAGAATTACGATATAACGCACAACGTTATGTAGTATTACGTTATAGCGAATGACGATATGTAGTAATACGTTATAACGTATGACGTCATGTTCTATTACGTTATTACGAATAACGTTATATTGTGTTACTTTATAACGTATGACGTTATGTTGTATTACGTTATAACGTATGATGTAATGTTGTATTACGCTATAGCGAATGACGACATGTAGTATTACGTTATAACGTATGACGTAATGTAGTACTAGAATATAACGTATGATGTTACGCAGTATTAGGTTATAAAGTATGACGTTATGGAGTATTACGTTATAACGTATGACGTTACGCAGTATTACGTTATAACGTATCACGTTATGTTGTATTACGCTATAAAGTATGACGATATATAGTTTATATAGAATTACGATATAACGCACATCGTTATATAGAATTACGTTATACCGTATGACGTTATATTGTGTTACTTTATAACGTATGACGTTATGTATTATTACGTTATAGCGTATGACGTTATGTATTATTACGTTATAACGTATGACGTTATGTAGTTTTACGTTATAACGTATGACGTTACGCAGTATTACGTTATAACGTATGACGTTATGTTGTATTACGTTATAACGTATGTCGTTATGTTGTATTACGATATGACGTACAACATTATATAGAATTACGATATAACGCACAACGTTATGTAGTATTACGTTATAACGTATGACGTTATGTTGTATTACGTTATAACGTATGACGCTATGTTGTATTACGCTACAAAGTATGACGATATATAGATTATATAGAATTACGATATAACGCACATCGTTATGTAGTATTACGTTATACCGTATTACGTTATATTGTTTTACTTTATAACGTATGACGTTATGTATTATTACGATATAACGTACGACGTTATGCAGTATTACGTTATAACGTATGTCGTTATGTTGTATTACGATATAACGTACAACATTATATAGAATTACGATCTAACGCACAACGTTATGTAGTATTACGTTATAACGTATGACGTTATGGTGTATTACGTTATAACGTATGTCGTTATGTTGTATTACGATATAACGTACAACATGATATAGAATTACGATATAACGCACAACGTTATGTAGTATTACGTTATAGCGAATGACGATATGTAGTATTACGTTATAACGTATGACGTAATGTAGTACTAGAATATAACGTATGATGTTACGCAGTATTAGGTTATAACGTATGTCGTTATGGAGTATTACGTTATAACGTATGACGTCATGTGGTATTACGTTATTACGAATAACGTTATATTGTGTTACTGTATAACGTATGACGTTGTGTAGTGATACGTTATAACGTATGACGTTATGTTGTATTACGCTATAAAGTATGACGATATATAGTTTATATAGAATTACTATATAACGCACATCGTTATGTAGAATTACGTTATACCGTATGACGTTATATTGTGTTACTTTATAACGTATGACGTTATGTATTATTACGTTATAACGTATGACGTTATGTAGTTTTACGTTATAACGTATGACGTTACGCAGTATTACGTTATAACGTATGACGTCATGTAGTTTTACGTTATAACGTATGTCGTCATGTAGTATCACGTTATAGCGAAAGACGATATGTAGTATTACGTTATAACGTATGACGTCATGTAGTACTCGAATATAACGTATGACGTTATGTAGTATTACTTTATTACGAATAACGTTATATTGTGTGTCTTTATAACGTACGACGTTATGTATTATTACGATATAACGTATGATGTTACGCAGTATTAGGTTATAACGTATGACGTCATGTAGTATTAAGTTATAACGTATGACTTCATGTGGTATTACGTTATTACGAATAACGTTATATTGTGTTACTGTATAACGTATGACGTTGTGTAGTGATACGTTATAACGTATGACGTTATGTTGTATTACGCTATAAAGTATGACGATATATAGTTTATATAGAATTACGATATAACGCACATCGTTATGTAGAATTACGTTATACCGTATGACGTTATATTGTGTTACTTTATAACGTATGACGTTATGTATTATTACGATATAACGTACGACGTTATGCAGTATTAGGTTATTACGTATGACGTCATGTAGTTTTACGTTATAACGTATGACGTCATGTAGTTTTACGTTATAACGTATGTCGTCATGTAGTATCACGTTATAGCGAAAGACGATATGTAGTATTACGTTATAACGTATGACGTCATGTAGTACTCGAGTATAACGTATGACGTTATGTAGTATTACTTTGTTACGAATAACGTTATATTGTGTGTCTTTATAACGTACGACGTTATGTATTATTACGATATAACGTATGATGTTACGCAGTTTTAGGTTATAACGTATGACGTTATGGAGTATTACGTTATAACGTATGACGTTACGCAGTATTACGTTATAACGTATGACGTTATGGAGTATTACTTTACAACGTATGACGTCATGTGGTATTACGCTATAGAGAATGACGATATGTAGTGTTACGTTATAACGTATGACGTAATGTAGTACTAGAATATAACGTATGACGTTATGTAGTATTACGTTATAACGTATGACGTTATGTTGTATTACGCTATAAAGTATGACGATATATAGATTATATAGAATTACGATATAACGCACATCGTTATGTAGAATTACGTTATACCGTATGACCTTATATTGTGTTACGTTATAACGTATGTCGTTATGTTGTATTACGATATAACGTACAACATTATATAGAATTACGATATAACGCACAACGTTATGTAGTATTACGTTATAGCGAATGACGATATGTAGTATTACGTTATAACGTATGACGTCATGTGGTATTACGTTATTACGAATAACGTTATATTGTGTTACTTTATAACGTATGACGTTATGTTGTATTACGTTATAACGTATGTCGTTATGTTGTATTACGATATAACGTACAACATTATATAGAATTACGATATAACGCACAACGTTATGTAGTATTACTTTATAGCGAATGACGAAATGTAGTATTACGTTATAACGTATGACGTCATGTGGTATTACGTTATTACGAATAACGTTATATTGTGTTACTTTATAACGTATGACGTTATGTTGTATTACGTTATAACGTATGACGTAATGTTGTATTACGCTATAGCGAATGACGACATGTAGTATTACGTTATAACGTATGACGTTACGCAGTATTACGTTATAACGTATGACGTTACGCAGTATTACGTTATAACGTATGACGTTATGTGGTATTACGTTATAACTTATAACTTTATGTAGTATTACGATATAACGTACAACATTATATAGAATTACGATATAACGCACAACGTTATGTAGTATTACGTTATAACGTATGACGTTATGTTGTATTACGCTATAAAGTATGACGATATATAGTTTGTATAGAATTACGATATAACGCACGTCGTTATGTAGTATTACGTTATTCCGTAAGACGTTATATTGTGTTACTTTATAACGTATGACGTTATGTATTATTACGATATAACGTACGACGTTATGCAGTATTAGGTTATTACGTATGACGCCATGTAGTTTTACGTTATAACGTATGACGTCATGTAGTTTTACGTTATAACGTATGTCGTCATGTAGTATCACGTTATAGCGAATGACGATATGTAGTATTACGTTATAACGTATGACGTCATGTAGTACGCGAATATAACGTATGACGTTATGTAGTATTACTTTATAACGAATAACGTTATATTGTGTGTCTTTATAACGTACGACGTTATGTATTATTACGATATAACGTATGATGTTACACAGTATTAGGTTATAACGTATGACGTTATGGAGTATTACGTTATAACGTATGACGTTACGCAGTATTACGTTATAACGTATGACGTTATGGAGTATTACTTTACAACGTATGACGTCATGTGGTATTACGCTATAGAGAATGACGATATGTAGTGTTACGTTATAACGTATGACGTAATGTAGTACTAGAATATAACGTATGACGTTATGTAGTTTTACGTTATAACGTATGACGTCATGTAGTTTTGCGCTATAACGTACGACGTTACGCAGTACCACGTTATAACGTATGACGTTATGGAGTATTACGTTATAACGTATGACGTCATGTGGTATTACGTTATTACGAATAACGTTATATTGTGTTACTGTATAACGTATGACGTTGTGTAGTGATACGTTATAACGTATGACGTTATGTTGTATTACGCTATAAAGTATGACGATATATAGTTTATATAGAATTACGATATAACGCACATCGTTATGTAGAATTACGTTATACGGTATGACCTTATATTGTGTTACCTTATAACGTATGACGTTATGTATTATTACGTTATAACGTATGACGTTATGTAGTTTTACGTTATAACGTATGACGTTACGCAGTATTACGTTATAACGTATGACGTTATGTTGTATTACGTTATAACTTATAACTTTATGTAGTATTACGATATAACGTACTACATTATATAGAATTACGATATAACGCACAACGTTATGCAGTATTACGTTATAACGTATGACGTTATGTTGTATTACGCTATAAAGTATGACGATATATAGTTTGTATAGAATTACGATATAACGCACGTCGTTATGTAGTATTACGTTATTCCGTAAGACGTTATATTGTGTTACTTTATAACGTATGACGTTATGTATTATTACGATATAACGTACGACGTTATGCAGTATTAGGTTATTACGTATGACGTCATGTAGTTTTACGTTATAACGTATGACGTCATGTAGTTTTACGTTATAACGTATGTCGTCATGTAGTATCACGTTATAGCGAATGACGATATGTAGTATTACGTTATAACGTATGACGTCATGTAGTACGCGAATATAACGTATGACGTTATGTAGTATTACTTTATTACGAATAACGTTATATTGTGTGTCTTTATAACGTACGACGTTATGTATTATTACGATATAACGTATGATGTTACACAGTATTAGGTTATAACGTATGACGTTATGGAGTATTACGTTATAACGTATGACGTTACGCAGTATTACGTTATAACGTATGACGTTATGGAGTATTACTTTACAACGTATGACGTCATGTGGTATTAGCTATAGAGAATGACGATATGTAGTATTACGTTATAACGTATGACGTAATGTAGTACTAGAATATAACGTATAACGTTATGTAGTATTACGTTATAACGTATGACGTTATGTTGTATTACGCTATAAAGTATGACGATATATAGATTATATAGAATTACGATATAGCGCACATCGTTATGTAGAATTACGTTATACCGTATCACGTTATATTGTGATACTTTATAACGTATGACGTTATGTATTATTACGATATAACGTACGTCGTTATGCAGTATTAGGTTATAACGTATGTCGTTATGTTGTATTACGATATAACGTACAACATTATATAGAATTGCGATATAACGCACAACGTTATGTAGTATTACGTTATAACGTATGACGTTATGTTGTATTACGTTATAACGTATGTCGTTATGTTGTATTACGATATACCGTACAACATTATATAGAATTACGATATAACGCACAACGTTATGTAGTATTACATTATAGCGAATAACGATATGTAGTATTACGTTATAACGTATGACGTCATGTGGTATTACGTTATTACGAATAACGTTATATTGTGTTACTTTATAACGTATGACGTTATGTTGTATTACGTTAAAACGTATGACGTAATGTTGTATTACTCTATAGCGAATGACGTCATGTAGTATTACGTTATAACGTATGACGTAATGTAGTACTAGAATATAACGTATGATGTTACGCAGTATTAGGTTATAACGTATGACGTCATGGAGTATTACGTTATAACGTATGACGTCATGTGGTATTACGTTATTACGAATAACGTTATATTGTGTTACTGTATAACGTATGACGTTGTGTAGTGTTACGTTATAACGTATGGCGTCATGTAGTATTACGTTATAACGTATGACTTCATGTGGTATTACGTTATTACGAATAACGTTATATTGTGTTACTGTATAACGTATGACGTTGTGTAGTGATACGTTATAACGTATGACGTTATGTTGTATTACGCTATAAAGTATGTCGTTATGTTGTATTACGATATAACGTACAACATTATATAGAATTACGATATAACGCACAACGTTATGTAGTATTACGTTATAGCGAATGACGATATGTAGTAATACGTTATAACGTATGACGTCATGTTCTATTACGTTATTACGAATAACGTTATATTGTGTTACTTTATAACGTATGACGTTATGTTGTATTACGTTATAACGTATGATGTAATGTTGTATTACGCTATAGCGAATGACGACATGTAGTATTACGTTATAACGTATGACGTAATGTAGTACTAGAATATAACGTATGATGTTACGCAGTATTAGGTTATAAAGTATGACGTTATGGAGTATTACGTTATAACGTATGACGTTACGCAGTATTACGTTATAACGTATGACGTTATGTTGTATTACGCTATAAAGTATGACGATATATAGTTTATATAGAATTACGATATAACGCACATCGTTATATAGAATTACGTTATACCGTATGACGTTATATTGTGTTACTTTATAACGTATGACGTTATGTATTATTACGTTATAACGTATGACGTTATGTATTATTACGTTATAACGTATGACGTTATGTAGTTTTACGTTATAACGTATGACGTTACGCAGTATTACGTTATAACGTATGACGTTATGTTGTATTACGTTATAACGTATGTCGTTATGTTGTATTACGATATGACGTACAACATTATATAGAATTACGATATAACGCACAACGTTATGTAGTATTACGTTATAACGTATGACGTTATGTTGTATTACGTTATAACGTATGACGCTATGTTGTATTACGCTACAAAGTATGACGATATATAGATTATATAGAATTACGATATAACGCACATCGTTATGTAGTATTACGTTATACCGTATTACGTTATATTGTGTTACTTTATAACGTATGACGTTATGTATTATTACGATATAACGTACAACATTATATAGAATTACGATATAACGCACAACGTTATGCAGTATTACGTTATAACGTATGACGTTATGTTGTATTACGTTATAACGTATGTCGTTATGTTGTATTACGATGTGACGTACAACATTATATAGAATTACGATATAACGCACAACGTTATGTAGTATTACGTTATAACGTATGACGTTATGTTGTATTACGCTACAAAGTATGACGATATATAGATTATATAGAATTACGATATAACGCACATCGTTATGTAGTATTACGTTATACCGTATTACGTTATATTGTGTTACTTTATAACGTATGACGTTATGTATTATTACGATATAACGTACGACGTTATGCAGTATTACGTTATAACGTATGGCGTTATGTTGTATTACGATATAACGTACAACATTATATAGAATTACGATCTAACGCACAACGTTATGTAGTATTACGTTATAACGTATGACGTTATGTTGTATTACGTTATAACGTATGTCGTTATGTTGTATTACGATGTGACGTACAACATTATATAGAATTACGATATAACGCACAACGTTATGTAGTATTACGTTATAACGTATGACGTTATGTTGTATTACGTTATAACGTATGACGCTATGTTGTATTACGCTACAAAGTATGACGATATATAGATTATATAGAATTACGATATAACGCACATCGTTATGTAGTATTACGTTATACCGTATTACGTTATATTGTGTTACTTTATAACGTATGACGTTATGTATTATTACGATATAACGTACAACATTATATAGAATTACGATATAACGCACAACGTTATGCAGTATTACGTTATAACGTATGACGTTATGTTGTATTACGTTATAACGTATGTCGTTATGTTGTATTACGATGTGACGTACAACATTATATAGAATTACGATATAACGCACAACGTTATGTAGTATTACGTTATAACGTATGACGTTATGTTGTATTACGCTACAAAGTATGACGATATATAGATTATATAGAATTACGATATAACGCACATCGTTATGTAGTATTACGTTATACCGTATTACGTTATATTGTGTTACTTTATAACGTATGACGTTATGTATTATTACGATATAACGTACGACGTTATGCAGTATTACGTTATAACGTATGTCGTTATGTTGTATTACGATATAACGTACAACATTATATAGAATTACGATCTAACGCACAACGTTATGTAGTATTACGTTATAACGTATGACGTTATGTTGTATTACGTTATAACGTATGTCGTTATGTTGTATTACGATATAACGTACAACATTATATAGAATTACGATATAACGCACAACGTTATGTAGTATTACGTTATAGCGAATGACGATATGTAGTATTACGTTATAACGTATGACGTAATGTAGTACTAGAATATAACGTATGATGTTACGCAGTATTAGGTTATAACGTATGACGTTATGGAGTATTACGTTATAACGTATGACGTCATGTGGTATTACGTTATTACGAATAACGTTATATTGTGTTACTGTATAACGTATGACGTTGTGTAGTGATACGTTATAACGTATGACGTTATGTTGTATTACGCTATAAAGTATGACGATATATAGTTTATATAGAATTACGATATAACGCACATCGTTATGTAGAATTACGTTATACCGTATGACGTTATATTGTGTTACTTTATAACGTATGACGTTATGTATTATTACGTTATAACGTATGACGTTATGTAGTTTTACGTTATAACGTATGACGTTACGCAGTATTACGTTATAACGTATGACGTTATGTTGTATTACGTTATAACTTATAACTTTATGTTGTATTACGATATAACGTACAGCATTATATAGAATTACGATATAACGCACAACGTTATGTAGTATTACGTTATAACGTATGACGTTATGTTGTATTACGTTATAACGTATGACGTTATGTTGTATTACGCTACAAAGTATGACGATATATAGTTTATATAGAATTACGATATAACGCACATCGTTATGTAGTATTACGTTATTCCGTATGACGCTATATTGTGTTACTTTATAACGTATGACGTTATGTATTATTACGATATAACGTACGACGTTATGCAGTATTAGGTTATTACGTATGACGTCATGTAGTTTTCCGTTATAACGTATGACGTCATGTAGTTTTACGTTATAACGTATGTCGTCATGTAGTATCACGTTATAGCGAAAGACGATATGTAGTATTACGTTATAACGTATGACGTCATGTAGTACTCGAATATAACGTATGACGTTATGTAGTATTACTTTATTACGAATAACGTTATATTGTGTGTCTTTATAACGTACGACGTTATGTATTATTACGATATAACGTATGATGTTACGCAGTATTAGGTTATAACGTATGACGTCATGTAGTATTAAGTTATAACGTATGACTTCATGTGGTATTACGTTATTACGAATAACGTTATATTGTGTTACTGTATAACGTATGACGTTGTGTAGTGATACGTTATAACGTATGACGTTATGTTGTATTACGCTATAAAGTATGACGATATATAGTTTATATAGAATTACGATATAACGCACATCGTTATGTAGAATTACGTTATACCGTATGACGTTATATTGTGTTACTTTATAACGTATGACGTTATGTATTATTACGATATAACGTACGACGTTATGCAGTATTAGGTTATTACGTATGACGTCATGTAGTTTTACATTATAACGTATGACGTCATGTAGTTTTACGTTATAACGTATGTCGTCATGTAGTATCACGTTATAGCGAAAGACGATATGTAGTATTACGTTATAACGTATGACGTCATGTAGTACTCGAGTATAACGTATGACGTTATGTAGTATTACTTTATTACGAATAACGTTATATTGTGTGTCTTTATAACGTACGACGTTATGTATTATTACGATATAACGTATGATGTTACGCAGTTTTAGGTTATAACGTATGACGTTATGGAGTATTACGTTATAACGTATGACGTTACGCAGTATTACGTTATAACGTATGACGTTATGGAGTATTACTTTACAACGTATGACGTCATGTGGTATTACGCTATAGAGAATGACGATATGTAGTGTTACGTTATAACGTATGACGTAATGTAGTACTAGAATATAACGTATGACGTTATGTAGTATTACGTTATAACGTATGACGTTATGTTGTATTACGCTATTAAGTATGACGATATATAGATTATATAGAATTACGATATAACGCACATCGTTATGTAAAATTACGTTATACCGTATGACGTTATATTGTGTTACTTTATAACGTATGACGTTATGTATTATTACGATATAACGTACGTCGTTATGCAGTATTAGGTTATAACGTATGACGTCATGTAGTTTTGCGTTATAACGTACGACGTTACGCAGTTTTACGTTATAACGTATGACGTCATGTAGTATTACGTTATAACGTATGACTTCATGTGGTATTACGTTATTACGAATAACGTTATATTGTGTTACTGTATAACGTATGACGTTGTGTAGTGATACGTTATAACGTATGACGTTATTTTGTATTACGCTATAAAGTATGACGATATATAGTTTATATAGAATTACGATATAACGCTCATCGTTATGTAGAATTACGTTATACCGTATGACGTTATATTGTGTTACTTAACGTTGTGTTAACGTATGACGTTATGTATTATTACGTTATAACGTATGACGTTATGTAGTTTTACGTTATAACGTATGACGTTACGCAGTATTACGTTATAACGTATGACGTTATGTTGTATTACGTTATAACGTATGTCGTTATGTTGTATTACGATATAACGTACAACATTATATAGAATTACGATATAACGCACAACGTTATGTAGTATTACGTTATAACGTATGACGTTATGTTGTATTACGTTATAACGTATGACGTTATGTTGTATTACGCTACAAAGTATGACGATATATAGATTATATAGAATTACGATATAACGCACATCGTTATGTAGTATTACGTCATACCGTATTACGTTATATTGTGTTACTTTATAACGTATGACGTTATGTATTATTACGATATAACGTATGACGTTATGTTGTATTACGTTATTACGTATGTCGTTATGTTGTATTACGATATAACGTACAACATTATATAGAATTACGATATAACGCACAACGTTATGTAGTATTACGTTATAGCGAATGACGATATGTAGTAATACGTTATAACGTATGACGTCATGTGGTATTACGTTATTACGAATAACGTTATATTGTGTTACTTTATAACGTAAGACGTTATGTTGTATTACGTTATAACGTATGACGTAATGTTGTACTAGAATATAACGTATGATGTTACGCAGTATTAGGTTATAAAGTATGACGTTATGTTGTATTACGTTATAACAGATGACGTAATGTTGTATTACGCTATAGCGAATGACGACATGTAGTATTACGTTATAACGTATGACGTAATGTAGTACTAGAATATAACGTATGACGTTATGGAGTATTACGTTATAACGTATGACGTCATGTGGTATTAAGTTATTACGAATAACGTTATATTGTGTTACTATATAGCGCACAACGTTATGTAGTATTACGTTATAACGTATGACGTTATATTTTGTTACTTTAGAACGTATGACGTTATGTATTATTACGATATAACGTACGACGATATGCAGTATTAGGTTATTACGTATGACGTCATGTAGTTTTACGTTATAACGTATGACGTCATGTAGTTTTAAGTTATAACGTATGTCGTCATGTAGTATCACGTTATAGCGAAAGACGATATGTAGTATTACGTTATAACGTATGACGTCATGTAGTACTCGAATATAACGTATGACGTTATGTAGTATTACTTTATTACGAATAACGTTATATTGTGTGTCTTTATAACGTACGACGTTATGTATTATTACGATATAACGTATGATGTTACGCAGTATTAGGTTATAACGTATGACGTTATGTTGTATTACGCTACAAAGTATGACGATATATAGATTATATAGAATTACGATGTAACGCACATCGTTATGTAGTATTACGTTATACCGTATTACGTTATATTGTGTTACTTTATAACGTATGACGTTATGTATTATTACGATATAACGTATGACGTTATGTTGTATTACGTTATAACGTATGTCGTTATGTTGTATTACGATTTAACGTACAACATTATATAGAATTACGATATAACGCACAACGTTATGTAGTATTACGTTTTAGCGAATGACGATATGTAGTAATACGTTATAACGTATGACGTCATGTGGATTACGTTATTACGAATAACGTTATATTGTGTTACTTTATAACGTATGATGTTATGTTGTATTACGTTATAACGTATGACGTAATGTTGTATTACGCTATAGCGAATGACGACATGTAGTATTACGTTATAACGTATGACGTAATGTAGTACTAGAATATAACGTATGATGTTACGCAGTATTAGGTTATAAAGTATGACGTTATGGAGTATTACGTTATAACGTATGACGTTACGCAGTATTACGTTATAACGTATGACGTTACGCAGTATTAAGTTATAACGTATGACGTTATGTTGTATTACGTTATAACGTATGACGTAATGTTGTATTACGCTATAGCGAATGACGACATGTAGTATTACGTTATAACGTATGACGTAATGTAGTACTAGAATATAACGTATGACGTTATGGAGTATTACGTTATAACGTATGACGTCATGTGGTATTAAGTTATTACGAATAACGTTATATTGTGTTACTTTATAGCGCACAACGTTATGTAGTATTACGTTATAACGTATGACGTTATGTTGTATTACGCTATAAAGTATGACGATATATAGATTATATAGAATTACGATATAACGCACATCGTTATGTAGAATTACGTTATACCGTATGACGTTATATTGTGTTACTTTATAACGTATGACGTTATGTATTATTACGATATAACGTACGTCGTTATGCAGTATTATGTTATAACGTATGTCGTTATGTTGTATTACGATATAACGTACAACATTATATAGAATTACGATATAACGCACAATGTTATGTAGTATTACGTTATAGTGTATGACGTCATGTAGTTTTGCGTTATAACGTACAACGTTACGCAGTATTACGTTATAACGTATGACGTTATGGAGTATTACGTTATAACGTATGACGTCATGTAGTATTACGCTATAAAGTATGACGATATATAGTTTATATAGAATTACGATATAACGCACACCGTTCTGTAGAATTACGTTATACCGTATGACGGTATATTGTGTTACTTTATAACGTATGACGTTATGTATTATTACGTTATAACGTATGACGTTATGTAGTTTTACGTTATAACGTATGACGTTATGTTGTATTACGTTATAACTTATAACTTTATGTAGTATTACGATATAACGTACAACATTATATAGAATTACGATATAACGCCCAACGTTATGCAGTATTACGTTATAACGTATGACGTTATGTATTATTACGTTATAACGTATGACGTTATGTAGTTTTACGTTATAACGTATGACGTTTCGCAGTATTACGTTATAACGTATGACGTTATGTTGTATTACGTTATAACTTATAACTTTATGTAGTATTACGATATAACGTACAACATTATATAGAATTACGATATAACGCCCAACGTTATGCAGTATTACGTTATAACGTATGACGTTATGTTGTATTACGTTATAACGTATGTCGTTATGTTGTATTACGATATAACGTACAACATTATATAGAATTACGATATAACTCACAACGTTATGTAGTATTATGTTATAACGTATGACGTTATGTTGTATTACGTTATAACGTATGACGCTATGTTGTATTACGCTACAAAGTATGACGATATATAGATTATATAGAATTACGATATAACGCACAACGTTATGTAGTATTATGTTATAACGTATGACGTTATGTTGTATTACGTTATAACGTATGACGCTATGTTGTATTACGCTACAAAGTATGACGATATATAGTTTATATAGAATTACGATATAACGCACACCGTTCTGTAGAATTACGTTATACCGTATGACGGTATATTGTGTTACTTTATAACGTATGACGTTATGTATTATTACGTTATAACGTATGACGTTATGTAGTTTTACGTTATAACGTATGACGTTATGTTGTATTACGTTATAACTTATAACTTTATGTAGTATTACGATATAACGTACAACATTATATAGAATTACGATATAACGCCCAACGTTATGCAGTATTACGTTATAACGTATGACGTTATGTATTATTACGTTATAACGTATGACGTTACGCAGTATTACGTTATAACGTATGACGTTACGCAGTATTAAGTTATAACGTATGACGTTATGTTGTATAACGTTATAACGTATGACGTAATGTTGTATTACGCTATAGCGAATGACGACATGTAGTATTACGTTATAACGTATGACGTAATGTAGTACTAGAATATAACGTATGACGTTATGGAGTATTACGTTATAACGTATGACGTCATGTGGTATTAAGTTATTACGAATAACGTTATATTGTGTTACTTTATAGCGCACAACGTTATGTAGTATTACGTTATAACGTATGACGTTATGTTGTATTACGCTATAAAGTATGACGATATATAGATTATATAGAATTACGATATAACGCACATCGTTATGTAGAATTACGTTATACCGTATGACGTTATATTGTGTTACTTTATAACGTATGACGTTATGTATTATTACGATATAACGTACGTCGTTATGCAGTATTATGTTATAACGTATGTCGTTATGTTGTATTACGATATAACGTACAACATTATATAGAATTACGATATAACGCACAATGTTATGTAGTATTACGTTATAGTGTATGACGTCATGTAGTTTTGCGTTATAACGTACAACGTTACGCAGTATTACGTTATAACGTATGACGTTATGGAGTATTACGTTATAACGTATGACGAAATGTGGTATTACGTTATTACGAATAACGTTATATTGTGTTACTGTATAACGTATGACGTTGTGTAGTGTTACGTTATAACGTATGACGTCATGTAGTATTACGCTATAAAGTATGACGATATATAGTTTATATAGAATTACGATATAACGCACACCGTTCTGTAGAATTACGTTATACCGTATGACGGTATATTGTGTTACTTTATAACGTATGACGTTATGTATTATTACGTTATAACGTATGACGTTATGTAGTTTTACGTTATAACGTATGACGTTACGCAGTATTACGTTATAACGTATGACGTTATGTTGTATTACGTTATAACTTATAACTTTATGTAGTATTACGATATAACGTACAACATTATATAGAATTACGATATAACGCCCAACGTTATGCAGTATTACGTTATAACGTATGACGTTATGTTGTATTACGTTATAACGTATGTCGTTATGTTGTATTACGATATAACGTACAACATTATATAGAATTACGATATAACGCACAACGTTATGTAGTATTATGTTATAACGTATGACGTTATGTTGTATTACGTTATAACGTATGACGCTATGTTGTATTACGCTACAAAGTATGACGATATATAGATTATATAGAATTACGATATAACGCACAACGTTATGTAGTATTATGTTATAACGTATGACGTTATGTTGTATTACGTTATAACGTATGACGTTATGTTGTATTACGCTACTAAGTATGACGATATATAGATTATATAGAATTACGATATAACGCACATCGTTATGTAGTATTACGTTATACCGTATTACGTTATATTGTGTTACTTTATAACGTACAACATTATATAGAATTACGATATAACGCACAACGTTATGTAGTATTACGTTATAACGTATGACGTTATGTTGTATTACGTTATAACGTATGACGCTATGTTGTATTACGCTACAAAGTATGACGATATATAGATTATATAGAATTACGATATAACGCACAACGTTATGTAGTATTATGTTATAACGTATGACGTTATGTTGTATTACGTTATAACGTATTGACGCTATGTTGTATTACGCTACAAAGTATGACGATATATAGATTATATAGAATTACGATATAACGCACAACGTTATGTAGTATTATGTTATAACGTATGACGTTATGTTGTATTACGTTATAACGTATGACGTTATGTTGTATTACGCTACTAGGTATGACGATATATAGATTATATAGAATTACGATATAACGCACATCGTTATGTAGTATTACGTTATTCCGTATGACGTTATATTGTGTTACTTTAGAACGTATGACGTTATGTATTATTACGATATAACGTACGACGTTATGCAGTATTAGGTTATTACGTATGACGTCATGTAGTTTTACGTTATAACGTATGACGTCATGTAGTTTTACGTTATAACGTATGTCGTCATGTAGTATCACGTTATAGCGAAAGACGGTATGTAGTATTACGTTATAACGTATGACGTCATGTAGTACTCGAATATAACGTATGACGTTATGTAGTATTACTTTATTACGAATAACGTTATATTGTGTGTCTTTATAACGTACGACGTTATGTATTATTACGATATAACGTATGATGTTACGCAGTATTAGGTTATAACGTATGACGTTATGGAGTATTACGTTATAACGTATGACGTTACGCAGTATTACGTTATAACGTATGACGTTATGGAGTATTACTTTACAACGTATGACGTCATGTGGTATTACGCTATAGAGAATGACGATATGTAGTATTACGCTATAACGTATGACGTAATGTAGTACTAGAATATAACGTATGACGTTATGTAGTATTACGTTATAACGTATGACGTTATGTTGTATTACGTTATAACGTATGTCGTTATGTTGTATTACGATATAACGTACAACATTATATAGAATTACGATATAACGCACAACGTTATGCAGTATTACGTTATAACGTATGACGTTATGTTGTATTACGTTATAACGTATGTCGTTATGTTGTATTACGATATAACGTACAACATTATATAGAATTACGATATAACGCACAACGTTATGTAGTATTACGTTATAGCGAATGACGATATGTAGTATTACGTTATAACGTATGACGTCATGTGGTATTACGTTATTACGAATAACGTTATATTGTGTTACTTTATAACGTATGACGTTATGTTGTATTACGTTATAACGTATGACGTAATGTTGTATTACGCTATAGCGAATGACGACATGTAGTATTACGTTATAGCGAATGACGATATGTAGTATTACGTTATAACGTATGACGTCATGTGGTATTACGTTATTACGAATAACGTTACATTGTGTTACTTTATAACGTATGACGTTATGTTGTATTACGTTATAACGTATGACGTACTGTTGTATTACGCTACAGCGAATGACGACATGTAGTATTACGTTATAACGTATGACGTAATGTAGCACTAGAATATAACGTATGATGTTACGCAGTATTAGGTTATAACGTATGACGTTATGGAGTATTACGTTATAACGTATGACGTCATGTGGTTTTAAGTTATTACGAATAACGTTATATTGTGTTACTTTATAGCGCACAACGTTATGTAGTATTACGTTATAACGTATGACGTTATGTTGTATTACGCTATAAAGTATGACGATATATAGATTATATAGAATTACGATATAACGCACATCGTTATGTAGAATTACGTTATACCGTATGACGTTATATTGTGTTACTTTGTAACGTATGACGTTATGTATTATTACGATATAACGTACGTCGTTATGCAGTATTAGGTTATAAGGTATGTCGTTATGTTCTATTACGATATAACGTACAACATTATATAGAATTACGATATAACGCACAACGTTATGCAGTATTATGTTATAACGTATGACGTCATGTAGTTGTGCGTTATAACGTACGACGTTACGCAGTATTACGTTATAACGTATGACGTTATGGAGTATTACGTTATAACGTATGACTTCATGTGGTATTACGTTATTACGAATAACGTTATATTGTGTTACTGTATAACGTATGACGTTGTGTAGTGATACGTTATAACGTATGACGTTATGTTGTATTACGCTATAAAGTATGACGATATATAGTTTATATAGAATTACGATATAACGCACATCGTTATGTAGAATTACGTTATACCGTATGACGTTATGTTGTATTACGCTATAAAGTATGACGATATATAGTTTATATAGAATTACGATATAACGCACAACGTTATGTAGTATTACGTTATAGCGAATGACGATATGTAGTATTACGTTATAACGTATGACGTCATGTGGTATTACGTTATTACGAATAACGTTATATTGTGTTACTTTATAACGTTTGACGTTATGTTGTATTACGTTATAACGTATGACGTAATGTTGTATTACGCTATAACGTACAACATTATATAGAATTACGATATAACGCACAACGTTATGTAGTATTACGTTATAACGTATGACGTAATGTAGTACTAGAATATAACGTATGATGTTACGCAGTATTAGGTTATAACATATGACGTTATGTTGTATTACGTTATAACGTATGTCGTTATGTTGTATTACGATATAACGTACAACATTATATAGAATTACGATATAACGCACAACGTTATGTAGTATTACGTTATAGCGAATGACGATATGTAGTATTACGTTATAACGTATGACGTCATGTGGTATTTCGTTATTACGAATAACGTTATATTGTGTTACTTTATAACGTATGACGTTATGTTGTATTACGTTATAACGTATGACGTAATGTTGTATTACGCTATAGCGAATGACGACATGTAGTATTACGTTATAGCGAATGACGATATGTAGTATTACGTTATAACGTATGACGTCATATGGTATTACGTTATTACGAATAACGTTATATTGTGTTACTTTATAACGTATGACGTTATGTTGTATTACGTTATAACGTATGACGTACAGTTGTATTACGCTACAGCGAATGACGACATGTAGTATTACGTTATAACGTATGACGTAATGTAGTACTAGAATATAACGTATGATGTTACGCAGTATTAGGTTATAACGTATGACGTTATGGAGTATTACGTTATAACGTATGACGTCATGTGGTATTAAGTTATTACGAATAAAGTTATATTGTGTTACTTTATAGCACACAACGTTATGTAGTATTACGTTATAACGTATGACGTTATGTTGTATTACGCTATAAAGTATGACGATATATAGATTATATAGAATTACGATATAACGCACATCGTTATGTAGAATTACGTTTTACCGTATGACGTTATATTGTGTTACTTTATAACGTATGACGTTATGTATTATTACGTTATAACGTATGACGTAATGTTGTATTACGCTATAGCGAATGACGACATGTAGTATTACGTTATTACGTATGACGTAATGTAGTACTAGAATATAGCGTATGATGTTACGCAGTATTAGGTTATAACGTATGACGTTATGGAGTATTACGTTATAACGTATGACGTTACGCAGCATTACGTTATAACGTATGACGTTATGGAGTATTACTATACAACCTATGACGTCATGTGGTATTACGCTATAGAGAATGACGATATATAGTATTACGTTATAACGTATGACGTAATGTAGTACTAGAATATAACGTATGACGTTATGGAGTATTACGTTATAACGTATGACGTCATGTGGTATTAAGTTATTACGAATAACGTTATATTGTGTTACTTTATAGCGCACAACGTTATGTAGTATTACGTTATAACGTATGACGTTATGTTGTATTACGCTATAAAGTATGACGATATATAGATTATATAGAATTACGATATAACGCACATCGTTATGTAGAATTACGTTATACCGTATGACGTTATATTGTGTTACTTGATAACGTATGACGTTATGTATTATTACGATATAACGTACGTCGTTATGCAGTATTAGGTTATAACGTATGTCGTTATGTTGTATTACGATATAACGTACAACATTATATAGAATTACGATATAACGCAAACGTTATGCAGTATTATGTTATAACGTATGACGTCATGTAGTTTTGCGTTATAACGTACGACGTTACGCAGTATTACGTTATAACGTATGACGTTATGGAGTATTACGTTATAACGTATGACGTTACGCAGTATTACGTTATAACGTATGTCGTTATGTTGTATTACGTTATAACGTATGACGTAATGTTGTATTACGCTATAGCGAATGACGACATGTAGTATTACGTTATAACGTATGACGTAATGTAGTACTAGAATATAGCGTATGGTGTTACGCAGTATTAGGTTATAACGTATGACATTATGGAGTATTACGTTATAACGTATGACGTTACGCAGTATTACGTTATAACGTATGACGTTATGGAGTATTACTTTACAACGTATGACGTCATGTGGTATTACGCTATAGAGAATGACGATATGTAGTATTACGTTATAACGTATGACGTAATGTAGTACTAGAATATAACGTATGACGTTATGGAGTATTACGTTGTAACGTATGACTTCATGTGGTATTACGTTATTACGAATAACGTTATATTGTGTTACTGTATAACGTATGACGTTGTGTAGTGATACGTTATAACGTATGACGTTATGTTGTATTACGCTATAAAGTATGACGATATATAGATTATATAGAATTACGATATAACGCACATCGTTATGTAGAATTACGTTATACCGTATGACGTTATATTGTGTTACTTTATAACGTATGACGTTATGTATTATTACGATATAACGTACGTCGTTATGCAGTATTATGTTATAACGTATGTCGTTATGTTGTATTACGATATAACGTACAACATTATATAGAATTACGATATAACGCACAATGTTATGTAGTATTACGTTATAGTGTATGACGTCATGTAGTTTTGCGTTATAACGTACAACGTTACGCAGTATTACGTTATAACGTATGACGTTATGGAGTATTACGTTATAACGTATGACGAAATGTGGTATTACGTTATTACGAATAACGTTATATTGCGTTACTGTATAACGTATGACGTTGTGTAGTGTTACGTTATAACGTATGACGTCATGTAGTATTACGCTATAAAGTATGACGATATATAGTTTATATAGAATTACGATATAACGCACACCGTTCTGTAGAATTACGTTATACCGTATGACGGTATATTGTGTTACTTTATAACGTATGACGTTATGTATTATTACGTTATAACGTATGACGTTATGTAGCACTAGAATATAACGTATGATGTTACGCAGTATTAGGTTATAACGTATGACGTTATGGAGTATTACGTTATAACGTATGACGTCATGTGGTTTTAAGTTATTACGAATAACGTTATATTGTGTTACTTTATAGCGCACAACGTTATGTAGTATTACGTTATAACGTATGACGTTATGTTGTATTACGCTATAAAGTATGACGATATATAGATTATATAGAATTACGATATAACGCACATCGTTATGTAGAATTACGTTATACCGTATGACGTTATATTGTGTTACTTTGTAACGTATGACGTTATGTATTATTACGATATAACGTACGTCGTTATGCAGTATTAGGTTATAAGGTATGTCGTTATGTTGTATTACGATATAACGTACAACATTATATAGAATTACGATATAACTCACAACGTTATGTAGTATTATGTTATAACGTACGTCGTTATGCAGTATTAGGTTATAACGTATGTCGTTATGTTGTATTACGATATAACGTACAACATTATATAGAATTACGATATAACGCAAACGTTATGCAGTATTATGTTATAACGTATGACGTCATGTAGTTTTGCGTTATAACGTACGACGTTACGCAGTATTACGTTATAACGTATGACGTTATGGAGTATTACGTTATAACGTATGACGTTACGCAGTATTACGTTATAACGTATGTCGTTATGTTGTATTACGTTATAACGTATGACGTAATGTTGTATTACGCTATAGCGAATGACGACATGTAGTATTACGTTATAACGTATGACGTAATGTAGTACTAGAATATAGCGTATGGTGTTACGCAGTATTAGGTTATAACGTATGACATTATGGAGTATTACGTTATAACGTATGACGTTACGCAGTATTACGTTATAACGTATGACGTTATGGAGTATTACTTTACAACGTATGACGTCATGTGGTATTACGCTATAGAGAATGACGATATGTAGTATTACGTTATAACGTATGACGTAATGTAGTACTAGAATATAACGTATGACGTTATGGAGTATTACGTTGTAACGTATGACTTCATGTGGTATTACGTTATTACGAATAACGTTATATTGTGTTACTGTATAACGTATGACGTTGTGTAGTGATACGTTATAACGTATGACGTTATGTTGTATTACGCTATAAAGTATGACGATATATAGTTTATATAGAATTACGATATAACGCACATCGTTATGTAGAATTACGTTATACCGTATGACGTTATATTGTGTTACTTTATAACGTATGATGTTATCGCAGTATTAGGTTATAAAGTATGACGTTATGGAGTATTACGTTATAACGTATGACGTTACGCAGTATTACGTTATAACGTATGACGTTACGCAGTATTACGTTATAAAGTATGACGTTATGTTGTATTACGTTATAACGTATGACGTAATGTTGTATTAGGCTATAGCGAATGACGACATGTAGTATTACGTTATAACGTATGACGTAATGTAGTACTAGAATATAACGTATGATGTTACGCAGTATTAGGTTATAACGTATGACGTTATGGAGTATTACGTTATAACGTATGACGTCATGTGGTATTACGTTATTACGAATAACGTTATATTGTGTTACTGTATAACGTATGACGTTGTGTAGTGTTACGTTATAACGTATGACGTCATGTAGTATTACGTAATAACGTATGACTTCATGTGGTATTACGTTATTACGAATAACGTTATATTGTGTTACTGTATAACGTATGACGTTGTGTAGTGATACGTTATAACGTATGACGTTATGTTGTATTACGCTATAAAGTATGACGATGTATAGTTTATATAGAATTACGATATAACGCACATCGTTTTGTAGAATTACGTTATACCGTATGACGTTATATTGTGTTACTTTATAACGTATGACGTTATGTATTATTACGTTATAACGTATGACGTTATGTAGTTTTGCGTTATAACGTATGACGTTACGCAGTATTACGTTATAACGTATGATGTTATGCTGTATTACGTTATAACTTATAACTTTATGTAGTATTACGATATAACGTACAACATTATATAGAATTACGATATAACGCACAACGTTATGTAGTATTACGTTACAGCGAATGAAGATATCTAGTATAACGTTATAACGTATGACGTCATGTGGTATTACGTTATTACGAATAACGTTATATTGGGTTACTTTATAACGTATGACGTTATGTTGTATTACGTTATAGCGTATGTCGTTATGTTGTATTACGATATAACGTACAACATTATATAGAATTACGATATAACGCACAACGTTATGTAGTATTACGTTATATTGAATGACGATATCTAGTATTACGTTATAACGTATGACGTCATTTGGTATTACGTTATTACGAATAACGTTATAGTGTGTTACTTTATAACGTATGACGTTATGTTGTATTACGTTATAACGTATGACGTAATGTTGTATTAGGCTATAGCGAATGACGACATGTAGTATTACGTTATAACGTATGACGTAATGTAGTACTAGAATATAACGTATGATGTTACGCAGTATTAGGTTATAACGTATGACGTTATGCAGTATTACGTTATAACGTATGTCGTTATGTTGTATTACGATATAACGTACAACATTATATAGAATTACGATATAACGCACAACGTTATGTAGTATTACGTTATAGCGAATGACGATATCTAGTATTACGTTATAACGTATGACGTCATGTGGTATTACGTTATTACGCATAACGTTATATTGCGTTACTTTATAACGTATGACGTTATATTGTATTACGTTATAACGTATGTCGTTATGTTGTATTACGATATAACGTACAACATTATATAGAATTACGATATAACGCACAACGTTATGTAGTATTACGTTATAGCGAATGACGATATCTAGTATTACGTTATAACGTATGACGTCATGTGGTATTACGTTATTACGAATAACGTTATATTGGGTTACTTTATAACGTATGACGTTATGTTGTATTACCTTATAACGTATGTCGTTATGTTGTATTACGATATAACGTACAACATTATATAGAACTACGATATAACGCACAACGTTATGTAGTATTACGTTATATTGAATGACGATATCTAGTATTACGTTATAAC
The DNA here is from genome assembly GCF_910591885.1 of Bombus terrestris. NCBI lineage: Eukaryota > Metazoa > Arthropoda > Insecta > Hymenoptera > Apidae > Bombus > Bombus terrestris. The sequence continues at coordinate 1,230,605 of NW_025963558.1, forward strand.
GTATGACGTCATGTGGTATTACGTTATTACGAATAACGTTATATTGTGTTACTGTATAACGTATGACGTTGTGTAGTGTAACGTTATAACGTATGACGTCATGTAGTATTACGCTATAAAGTATGACGATATATAGTTTATATAGAATTACGATATAACGCACATCGTTCTGTAGAATTACGTTATACCGTATGACGGTATATTGTGTTACTTTATAACGTATGACGTTATGTATTATTACGATATAACGTACGACGTTATGCAGTATTACGTTATAACGTATGTTGTTATGTTGTATTTCGATATAACGTACAACATTATATAGAATTACGATATAACGCACAACGTTATGTAGTATTACGTTATAACGTATGACGTCATGTAGTTTTGCGTTATAACGTACAACGTTACGCAGTATTACGTTATAACGTATGACGTTATGGAGTATTACGTTATAACGTATGACGCCATGTGGTATTACGTTATTACGAATAACGTTATATTGTGTTACTGTATAACGTATGACGTTGTGTAGTGTTACGTTATAACGTATGACGTCATGTAGTATTACGCTATAAAGTATGACGACATGTAGTATTACGTTATAGCGAATGACGATATGTAGTATTACGTTATAACGTATGACGTCATGTGGTATTACGTTATTACGAATAACGTTATATTGTGTTACTTTATAACGTATGACGTTATGTTGTATTACGTTATAACGTATGACGTAATGTTGTATTACGCTATAACGTACAACATTATATAGAATTACGATATAACGCACAACGTTATGTAGTATTACGTTATAGCGAATGACGATATGTAGTATTACGTTATAACGTATGACGTCATGTGGTATTACGTTATTACGAATAACGTTATATTGTGTTACTTTATAACGTATGACGTTATGTTGTATTACGTTATAACATATGACGTAATGTTGTATTACGCTATAGCGAATGACGACATGTAGTATTACGTTATAACGTATGACGTAATGTAGTACTAGAATATAACGTATGATGTTACGCAGTATTAGGTTATAACGTATGACGTTATGTTGTATTACGTTATAACGTATGTCGTTATGTTGTATTACGATATAACGTACAACATTATATAGAATTACGATATAACGCACAACGTTATGTAGTATTACATTATAGCGAATGACGATATGTAGTATTACGTTATAACGTATGACGTCATGTGGTATTACGTTATTACGAATAACGTCATATTGTGTTACTTTATAACGTATGACGTTATGTTGTATTACGTTATAACGTATGACGTAATGTTGTATTACGCTATAGCGAATGACGACATGTAGTATTACGTTATAGCGAATGACGATATGTAGTATTACGTTATAACGTATGACGTCATATGGTATTACGTTATTACGAATAACGTTATATTGTGTTACTTTATAACGTATGACGTTATGTAGTATTACGTTATAACGTATGACGTTATGTTGTATTACGCTATAAAGTATGACGATATATAGATTATATAGAATTACGATATAACGCACATCGTTATGTAGAATTACGTTATACCGTATGACGTTATATTGTGTTACTTTATAACGTATGACGTTATGTATTATTACGATATAACGTACGTCGTTATGCAGTATTAGGTTATAACGTATGACGTCATGTACTTTTGCGTTATAACGTACGACGTTACGCAGTATTACGTTATAACGTATGTCGTTATGGAGTATTACGTTATAACGTATGACTTCATGTGGTATTACGTTATTACGAATAACGTTATATTGTGTTACTGTATAACGTATGACGTTGTGTAGTGATACGTTATAACGTATGACGTTATGTTGTATTACGCTATAAAGTATGACGATATATAGTTTATATAGAATTACGATATAACGCACATCGTTATGTAGAATTACGTTATACCGTATGACGTTATATTGTGTTACTTTATAACGTATGACGTCATGTGGTATTACGCTATAGAGAATGACGATATGTAGTATTTCGTTATAACGTATGACGTAATGTAGTACTAGAATATAACGTATGACGTTATGGAGTATTACGTTATAACGTATGACGTCATGTGGTATTAAGTTATTACGAATAACGTTATATTGTGTTAGTTTATAGCGCACAACGTTATGTAGTATTACGTTATAACGTATGACGTTATGTTGTATTACGCTATAAAGTATTACGATATATAGATTATATAGAATTACGATATAACGCACATCGTTATGTAGAATTACGTTATACCGTATGACGTTATATTGTGTTACTTTATAACGTATGACGTTATGTATTATTACGATATAACGTGCGTCGTTTTGCAGTATTAGGTTATAACGTATGTCGTTATGTTGTATCTCGATATAACGTACAACATTATATAGAATTATGATATAACGCACAACGTTATGCAGTATTATGTTATAACGTATGACGTCATGTAGTTTTGCGTTATAACGTACGACGTTACGCAGTATTACGTTATAACGTATGACGTTATGGAGTATTACGTTATAACGTATGACTTCATGTGGTATTACGTTATTACGAATAACGTTATATTGTGTTACTGTATAAGGTATGACGTTGTGTAGTGATACGTTATAACGTATGACGTTGTGTTGTATTACGCTATAAAGTATGACGATATATAGTTTATATAGAATTACGATATAACGCACATCGTTATGTAGAATTACGTTATACCGTATGACGTTATATTGTGTTACTTTATAACGTATGATGTTATCGCAGTATTAGGTTATAAAGTATGACGTTAAGGAGTATCACGTTATAACGTATGACGTTACGCAGTATTACGTTATAACGTATGACGTTACGCAGTATTACGTTATAACGTATGACGTTATGTTGTATTACGTTATAACGTATGACGTAATGTTCTATTACGCTACAGCGAATGACGACATGTAGTATTACGTTATAACGTATGACGTAATGTAGTACTAGAATATAGCGTATGATGTTACGCAGTATTAGGTTATAACGTATGACGTTATGGAGTATTACGTTATAACGTATGACGTCATATGGTATTACGTTATTACGAATAACGTTATATTGTGTTACTTTATAACGTATGACGTTATGTAGTATTACGTTATAACGTATGACGTTATGTTGTATTACGCTATAAAGTATGACGATATATAGATTATATAGAATTACGATATAACGCACATCGTTATGTAGAATTACGTTATACCGTATGACGTTATATTGTGTTACTTTATAACGTATGACGTTATGTATTATTACGATATAACGTACGTCGTTATGCAGTATTAGGTTATAACGTATGACGTCATGTAGTTTTGCGTTATAACGTACAACGTTACGCAGTATTACGTTATAACGTATGACGTTATGGAGTATTACGTTATAACGTATGACGTCATGTGGTATTACGTTATTACGAATAACGTTATATTGTGTTACTGTATAACGTATGACGTTGTGTAGTGTTACGTTATAACGTATGACGTCATGTAGTATTACGCTATAAAGTATGACGATATATAGTTTATATAGAATTACGATATAACGCACATCGTTCTGTAGAATTACGTTATAACGTATGACGTTATGTTGTATTACGTTATAACGTATGTCGTTATGTTGTATTACGATATAACGTACAACATTATATAGAATTACGATATAACGCACAACGTTATGTAGTATTACGTTATAGCGAATGACGATATCTAGTATTACGTTATAACGTATGACGTCATGTGGTATTACGTTATTACGAATAACGTTATATTGGGTTACTTTATAACGTATGACGTTATGTTGTATTACGTTATAACGTATGTCGTTATGTTGTATTACGATATAACGTACAACATTATATAGAATTACGATATAACGCACAACATTATATAGAATTACGATATAACGCACAACGTTATGCAGTATTACGTTATAACGTATGACGTCATGTGGTATTACGTTATTACGAATAACGTTATATTGTGTTACTGTATAACGTATGACGTTGTGTAGTGGTACGTTATAACGTATGACGTTATGTTGTATTACGCTATAAAGTATGACGATATATATTTTATATAGAATTACGATATAACGCACATCGTTATGTAGAATTACGTTATACCGTATGACGTTATATTGTGTTACTTTATAACGTATGACGTTATGTATTATTACGTTATAACGTATGACGTTATGTAGTTTTACGTTATAACGTATGACGCTATGCTGTATTACGTTATAACTTATAACTTTATGTAGTGTTACGATATAACGTACAACATTATATAGAATTACGATATAACGCACAACGTTATGCAGTATTACGTTATAACGTATGACGTTATGTTGTATTACGTTATAACGTATGTCGTTATGTTGTATTACGATATAACGTACAACATTATATAGAATTACGATATAACGCACAACGTTATGTAGTATTACGTTATAACGTATGACGTTATGTTGTATTACGTTATAACGTATGACGTTATGTTGTATTACGCTACAAAGTATGACGATATATAGATTATATATAATTGCGATATAACGCACATCGTTATGTAGTATTACGTTATACCGTATTACGTTATATTGTGTTACTTTATAACGTATGACGTTATGTATTATTACGATATAACGTACGACGTTATGCAGTATTACGTTATAACGTATGTCGTTATGTTGTATTACGATATAACGTACAACATTATATAGAATTACGATATAACGCACAACGTTATGTAGTATTACGTTATAACGTATGACGTTATGTTGTATTACGTTATAACGTATGTCGTTATGTTGTATTACGATATAACGTACAACATTATATAGAATTACGATATTACACACAACGTTATGCAGTATTACGTTATAGCGAATGACGATATGTAGTATTACGTTATAACGTATGACGTCATGTGGTATTACGTTATTACGAATAACGTTATATTGTGTTACTTTATATCGTATGACGTTATGTTGTATTACGTTATAACGTATGACGTAATGTTGTATTACGCTATAGCGAATGACGACATGTAGTATTACGTTATAACGTATGACGTAATGTAGTACTAGAATATAACGTATGATGTTACGCAGTATTAGGTTATAACGTATGACGTTATGTGGTATTACGTTATAACTTATAAATTTATGTAGTATTACGATATAACGTACAACATTATATAGAATTACGATATAACGCACAGCGTTATGTACTATTACGTTATAACGTATGACGTTATGTTGTATTACGCTACAAAGTATGACGATATATAGATTATATAGAATTACGATATAACGCACATCGTTATGTAGTACTACGTTATTCCGTATGACGTTATATTGTGTTACTTTATAACGTATGACGTTATGTATTATTACGATATAACGTACGACGTTATGCAGTATTAGGTTATTACGTATGACGTCATGTAGTTTTACGTTATAACGTATGACGTCATGTAGTTTTACGTTATAACGTATGTCGTCATGTAGTATCACGTTATAGCGAAAGACGATATGTAGTATTACGTTATAACGTATGACGTCATGTAGTATTACTTTATTACGAATAACGTTATATTGTGTGTCTTTATAACGTACGACGTTATGTATTATTACGATATAACGTATGATGTTACGCAGTATTAGGTTATAACGTATGACGTTATGGAGTATTACTTTACAACGTATGACGTCATGTGGTATTACGCTATAGAGAATGAAGATATGTAGTATTACGTTATAACGTATGACGTAATGTAGTACTAGAATATAACGTATGACGTTATGTAGTATTACGTTATAACGTATGACGTTATGTTGTATTACGTTATAACGTATGACGTAATGTTGTATTAGGCTATAGCGAATGACGACATGTAGTATTACGTTATAACGTATGACGCTATGGAGTATTACGTTATAACGTATGACGTCATGTGGTATTACGTTATTACGAATAACATTATATTGTGTTACTGTATAACGTATGACGTTGTGTAGTGTTACGTTATAACGTATGACGTCATGTAGTATTACGTTATAACGTATGACTTCATGTGGTATTACTTTATTACGAATAACGTTATATTGTGTTACTGTATAACGTATGACGTTGTGTAGTGTTACGTTATAACGTATGACGTCATGTAGTATTACGTTATAACGTATGACTTCATGTGGTATTACGTTATTACGAATAACGTTATATTGTGTTACTGTATAACGTATGACGTTGTGTAGTGGTACGTTATAACGTATGACGTTATGTTGTATTACGCTATAAAGTATGACGATATATAGTTTATGTAGAATTACGATATAACGCACATCGTTATGTAGAATTACGTTATAACGTGTGACGTTATATTGTGTTACTTTATAACGTATGACGTTATGTATTATTACGTTATAACGTATGACGTTATGTAGTTTTACGTTATAACGTATGACGCTATGCTGTATTACGTTATAACTTATAACTTTATGTAGTATTACGATATAACGTACAACATTATATAGAATTACGATATAACGCACAACGTTATGCAGTATTACGTTATAACGTATGACGTTATGTTGTATTACGTTATAACGTATGTCGTTATGTTGTATTACGATATAACGTACAACATTATATAGAATTACGATATAACGCACAACGTTATGTAGTATTACGTTATAACGTATGACGTTATGTTGTATTACGCTACAAAGTTTGACGATATACAGATTATATAGAATTACGATATAACGCACATCGTTATGTAGTATTACGTTATACCGTATTACGTTATATTGTGTTACTTTATAACGTATGACGTTATGTATTATTACGATATAACGTACGACGTTATGCAGTATTACGTTATAACGTATGTCGTTATGTTGTATTACAATATAACGTACAACATTATATAGAATTACGATATAACGCACAATGTTATGTAGTATTACGTTATAACGTATGACGTTATGTTGTATTACATTATAACGTATGTCGTTATGTTGTATTACGATATAACGTACAACATTATATAGAATTACGATATTACGCACAACGTTATGTAGTATTACGTTATAGCGAATGACGATATGTAGTATTACGTTATAACGTATGACGTCATGTGGTATTACGTTATTACGAATAACGTTATATTGTGTTACTTTATAACGTATGACGTTATGTTGTATTACGTTATAACGTATGACGTAATGTTGTATTACGCTATAGCGAATGACGACATGTAGTATTACGTTATAACGTATGACGTAATGTAGTACTAGAATATAACGTATGATGTTACGCAGTATTAGGTTATAACGTATGACGTTATGTGGTATTACGTTATAACTTATAACTTTATGTAGTATTACGATATAACGTACAACATTATATAGAATTACGATATAACGCACTACGTTATGTAGTATTACGTTATAACGTATGACGTTATGTTGTATTACGCTACAAAGTATGACGATATATAGATTATATAGAATTACGATATAACGCACATCGTTATGTAGTACTACGTTATTCCGTATGACGTTATATTGTGTTACTTTATAACGTATGACGTTATGTATTATTACGATATAACGTACGACGTTATGCAGTATTAGGTTATTACGTATGACGTCATGTAGTTTTACGTTATAACGTATGACGTCATGTAGTTTTACGTTATAACGTATGTCGTCATGTAGTATCACGTTATAGCGAAAGACGATATGTAGTATTACGTTATAACGTATGACGTCATGTAGTATTACTTTATTACGAATAACGTTATATTGTGTGTCTTTATAACGTACGACGTTATGTATTATTACGATATAACGTATGATGTTACGCAGTATTAGGTTATAACGTATGACGTTATGGAGTATTACTTTACAACGTATGACGTCATGTGGTATTACGCTATGGAGAATGAAGATATGTAGTATTACGTTATAACGTATGACGTAATGTAGTACTAGAATATAACGTATGACGTTATGTAGTATTACGTTATAACGTATGACGTTATGTTGTATTACGTTATAACGTATGACGTAATGTTGTATTAGGCTATAGCGAATGACGACATGTAGTATTACGTTATAACGTATGACGCTATGGAGTATTACGTTATAACGTATGACGTCATGTGGTATTACGTTATTACGAATAACATTATATTGTGTTACTGTATAACGTATGACGTTGTGTAGTGTTACGTTATAACGTATGACGTCATGTAGTATTACGTTATAACGTATGACTTCATGCGGTATTACTTTATTACGAATAACGTTATATTGTGTTACTGTATAACGTATGACGTTTTGTAGTGTTACGTTATAACGTATGACGTCATGTAGTATTACGTTATAACGTATGACTTCATGTGGTATTACGTTATTACGAATAACGTTATATTGTGTTACTGTATAACGTATGACGTTGTGTAGTGGTACGTTATAACGTATGACGTTATGTTGTATTACGCTATAAAGTATGACGATATATAGTTTATGTAGAATTACGATATAACGCACATCGTTATGTAGAATTACGTTATAACGTGTGACGTTATATTGTGTTACTTTATAACGTATGACGTTATGTATTATTACGTTATAACGTATGACGTTATGTAGTTTTACGTTATAACGTATGACGCTATGCTGTATTACGTTATAACTTATAACTTTATGTAGTATTACGATATAACGTACAACATTATATAGAATTACGATATAACGCACAACGTTATGCAGTATTACGTTATAACGTATGACGTTATGTTGTATTACGTTATAACGTATGTCGTTATGTTGTATTACGATATAACGTACAACATTATATAGAATTACGATATAACGCACAACGTTATGTAGTATTACGTTATAACGTATGACGTTATGTTGTATTACGCTACAAAGTTTGACGATATACAGATTATATAGAATTACGATATAACGCACATCGTTATGTAGTATTACGTTCTACCGTATTACGTTATATTGTGTTACTTTATAACGTATGACGTTATGTATTATTACGATATAACGTACGACGTTATGCAGTATTACGTTATAACGTATGTCGTTATGTTGTATTACAATATAACGTACAACATTATATAGAATTACGATATAACGCACAATGTTATGTAGTATTACGTTATAACGTATGACGTTATGTTGTATTACATTATAACGTATGTCGTTATGTTGTATTACGATATAACGTACAACATTATATAGAATTACGATATTACGCACAACGTTATGTAGTATTACGTTATAGCGAATGACGATATGTAGTATTACGTTATAACGTATGACGTCATGTGGTATTACGTTATTACGAATAACGTTATATTGTGTTACTTTATAACGTATGACGTTATGTTGTATTACGTTATAACGTATGACGTAATGTTGTATTACGCTATAGCGAATGACGACATGTAGTATTACGTTATAACGTATGACGTAATGTAGTACTAGAATATAACGTATGATGTTACGCAGTATTAGGTTATAACGTATGACGTTATGTGGTATTACGTTATAACTTATAACTTTATGTAGTATTACGATATAACGTACAACATTATATAGAATTACGATATAACGCACAACGTTATGTAGTATTACGTTATAACGTATGACGTTATGTTGTATTACGCTACAAAGTATGACGATATATAGATTATATAGAATTACGATATAACGCAAATCGTTATGTAGTACTACGTTATTCCGTATGACGTTATATTGTGTTACTTTATAACGTATGACGTTATGTATTATTGCGATATAACGTACGACGTTATGCAGTATTAGGTTATTACGTATGACGTCATGTAGTTTTACGTTATAACGTATGACGTCATGTAGTTTTACGTTATAACGTATGTCGTCATGTAGTATCACGTTATAGCGAAAGACGATATGTAGTATTACGTTATAACGTATGACGTCATGTAGTATTACTTTATTACGAATAACGTTATATTGTGTGTCTTTATAACGTACGACGTTATGTATTATTACGATATAACGTATGATGTTACGCAGTATTAGGTTATAACGTATGACGTTATGGAGTATTACGCTATAACGTATGACGTAATGTAGTACTAGAATATAACGTATGACGTTATGTAGTATTACGTTATAACGTATGACGTTATGTTGTATTACGTTATAACGTATGACGTAATGTTGTATTAGGCTATAGCGAATGACGACATGTAGTATTACGTTATAACGTATGACGTAATGTAGTACTAGAATATTACGTATGATGTTACGCAGTATTAGGTTATGACGTATGACGTTATGGAGTATTACGTTATAACGTATGACGTCATGTGGTATTACGTTATTACGAATAACGTTATATTGTGTTACTTTATAACGTATGACGTTATGTTGTATTACGTTATAACGTATGACGTAATGTTGTATTACGCTATAGCGAATGACGACATGTAGTATTACGTTATAACGTATGACGTAATGTAGTACTAGAATATAACGTATGATGTTACGCAGTATTAGGTTATAACGTATGATGTCATGGAGTATTACGTTATAACGTATGACGTCATGTGGTATTACGTTATTACGAATAACGTTATATTGTGTTACTTTATAACGTATGACGTTATGTATTATTACGATATAACGTACGACGTTATGCAGTATTACGTTATAACGTATGTTGTTATGTTGTATTTCGATATAACGTACAACATTATATAGAATTACGATATAACGCACAACGTTATGTAGTATTACGTTATAACGTATGACGTCATGTAGTTTTGCGTTATAACGTACAACGTTACGCAGTATTACGTTATAACGTATGACGTTATGGAGTATTACGTTATAACGTATGACGCCATGTGGTATTACGTTATTACGAATAACGTTATATTGTGTTACTGTATAACGTATGACGTTGTGTAGTGTTACGTTATAACGTATGACGTCATGTAGTTTTACGCTATAAAGTATGACGATATATACTTTATATAGAATTACGATATAACGCACATCGTTCTGTAGAATTACGTTATAACGTATGACGTTATGTTGTATTACGTTATAACGTATGTCGTTATGTTGTATTACGATATAACGTACAACATTATATAGAATTACGATATAACGCACAACGTTATGTAGTATTACGTTATAGCGAATGACGATATCTAGTATTACGTTATAACGTATGACGTCATGTGGTATTACGTTATTACGAATAACGTTATATTGGGTTACTTTATAACGTATGACGTTATGTTGTATTACGTTATAACGTATGTCGTTATGTTGTATTACGATATAACTTACAACATTATATAGAATTACGATATAACGCACAACATTATATAGAATTACGATATAACGCACAACGTTATGCAGTATTACGTTATAACGTATGACGTCATGTGGTATTACGTTATTACGAATAACGTTATATTGTGTTACTGTATAACGTATGACGTTGTGTAGTGGTACGTTATAACGTATGACGTTATGTTGTATTACGCTATAAAGTATGACGATATATATTTTATATAGAATTACGATATAACGCACATCGTTATGTAGAATTACGTTATACCGTATGACGTTATATTGTGTTACTTTATAACGTATGACGTTATGTATTATTACGTTATAACGTATGACGTTATGTAGTTTTACGTTATAACGTATGACGCTATGCTGTATTACGTTATAACTTATAACTTTATGTAGTGTTACGATATAACGTACAACATTATATAGAATTACGATATAACGCACAACGTTATGCAGTATTACGTTATAACGTATGACGTTATACTGTGTTACTTTATAACGTATGACGTTATGTATTATTACGATATAACGTACGACGTTATGCAGTATTAGGTTATTACGTATGACGTCATGTAGTTTTACGTTATAACGTATGACGTCATGTAGTTTTACGTTATAACGTATGTCGTCATGTAGTATCACGTTATAGCGAATGACGATATGTAGTATTACGTCATAACGTATGACGTCATGTAGTACGCGAATATAACGTATGACGTTATGTAGTATTACTTTATTACGAATAACGTTATATTGTGTGTCTTTATATCGTACGACGTTATGTATTACTACGATATAACGTATGATGTTACACAGTATTAGGTTATAACGTATGACGTTATGTAGTATTACGTTATACCGTATTACGTTATACTGTGTTACTTTATAACGTATGACGTTATGTATTATTACGATATAACGTACGACGTTATGCAGTATTACGTTATAACGTATGTCGTTATGTTGTATTACGATATAACGTACAACATTATATAGAATTACGATATAACGCACAACGTTATGTAGTATTACGTTATAACGTATGACGTTATGTTGTATTACGATATAACGTACGTCGTTATGCAGTATTAGGTTATAACGTATGTCGTTATGTTGTATTACGATATAACGTACAACATTATATAGAATTGCGATATAACGCACAACGTTATGTAGTATTACGTTATAACGTATGACGTTATGTAGTATTACGTTATAACGTATGTCGTTATGTTGTATTACGATATAACGTACAACATTATATAGAATTACGATATAACGCACAACGTTATGTAGTATTACATTATAGCGAATAACGATATGTAGTATTACGTTATAACGTATGACGTCATGTGGTATTACGTTATTACGAATAACGTTATATTGTGTTACTTTATAACGTATGACGTTATGTTGTATTACGTTATAACGTATGACGTAATGTTGTATTACTCTATAGCGAATGACGACATGTAGTATTACGTTATAACGTATGACGTAATGTAGTACTAGAATATAACGTATGATGTTACGCAGTATTAGGTTATAACGTATGACGTCATGGAGTATTACGTTATAACGTATGACGTCATGTGGTATTACGTTATTACGAATAACGTTATATTGTGTTACTGTATAACGTATGACGTTGTGTAGTGTTACGTTATAACGTATGGCGTCATGTAGTATTACGTTATAACGTATGACTTCATGTGGTATTACGTTATTACGAATAACGTTATATTGTGTTACTGTATAACGTATGACGTTGTGTAGTGATACGTTATAACGTATGACGTTATGTTGTATTACGCTATAAAGTATGACGATATATAGTTTATATAGAATTACGATATAACGCACATCGTTATGTAGAATTACGTTATACCGTATGACGTTATATTGTGTTACTTTATAACGTATGACGTTATGTATTATTACGTTATAACGTATGACGTTATGTAGTTTTACGTTATAACGTATGACGTTACGTTGTATTACGTTATAACGTATGTCGTTATGTTGTATTACGATATAACGTACAACATTATATAGAATTACGATATAACGCACAACGTTATGTAGTATTACGTTATAGCGAATGACGATATGTAGTAATACGTTATAACGTATGACGTCATGTGGTATTACGTTATTACGAATAACGTTATATTGTGTTACTTTATAACGTATGACGTTATGTTGTATTACGTTATAACGTATGACGTAATGTTGTATTACTCTATAGCGAATGACGACATGTAGTATTACGTTATAACGTATGACGTAATGTAGTACTAGAATATAACGTATGATGTTACGCAGTATTAGGTTATAACGTATGACGTCATGGAGTATTACGTTATAACGTATGACGTCATGTGGTATTACGTTATTACGAATAACGTTATATTGTGTTACTGTATAACGTATGACGTTGTGTAGTGATACGTTATAACGTATGGCGTCATGTAGTATTACGTTATAACGTATGACTTCATGTGGTATTACGTTATTACGAATAACGTTATATTGTGTTACTGTACAACGTATGACGTTGTGTAGTGATACGTTATAACGTATGACGTTATGTTGTATTACGCTATAAAGTATGACGATATATAGTTTATATAGAATTACGATATAACGCACATCGTTATGTAGAATTACGTTATACCGTATGACGTTATATTGTGTTACTTTATAACGTATGACGTTATGTATTATTACGTTATAACGTATGACGTTATGTAGTTTTACGTTATAACGTATGACGTTACGTTGTATTACGTTATAACGTATGTCGTTATGTTGTATTACGATATAACGTACAACATTATATAGAATTACGATATAACGCACAACGTTATGTAGTATTACGTTATAGCGAATGACGATATGTAGTAATACGTTATAACGTATGACGTCATGTTCTATTACGTTATTACGAATAACGTTATATTGTGTTACTTTATAACGTATGACGTTATGTTGTATTACGTTATAACGTATGATGTAATGTTGTATTACGCTATAGCGAATGACGACATGTAGTATTACGTTATAACGTATGACGTAATGTAGTACTAGAATATAACGTATGATGTTACGCAGTATTAGGTTATAAAGTATGACGTTATGGAGTATTACGTTATAACGTATGACGTTACGCAGTATTACGTTATAACGTATCACGTTATGTTGTATTACGCTATAAAGTATGACGATATATAGTTTATATAGAATTACGATATAACGCACATCGTTATATAGAATTACGTTATACCGTATGACGTTATATTGTGTTACTTTATAACGTATGACGTTATGTATTATTACGTTATAGCGTATGACGTTATGTATTATTACGTTATAACGTATGACGTTATGTAGTTTTACGTTATAACGTATGACGTTACGCAGTATTACGTTATAACGTATGACGTTATGTTGTATTACGTTATAACGTATGTCGTTATGTTGTATTACGATATGACGTACAACATTATATAGAATTACGATATAACGCACAACGTTATGTAGTATTACGTTATAACGTATGACGTTATGTTGTATTACGTTATAACGTATGACGCTATGTTGTATTACGCTACAAAGTATGACGATATATAGATTATATAGAATTACGATATAACGCACATCGTTATGTAGTATTACGTTATACCGTATTACGTTATATTGTGTTACTTTATAACGTATGACGTTATGTATTATTACGATATAACGTACGACGTTATGCAGTATTACGTTATAACGTATGTCGTTATGTTGTATTACGATATAACGTACAACATTATATAGAATTACGATCTAACGCACAACGTTATGTAGTATTACGTTATAACGTATGACGTTATGGTGTATTACGTTATAACGTATGTCGTTATGTTGTATTACGATATAACGTACAACATGATATAGAATTACGATATAACGCACAACGTTATGTAGTATTACGTTATAGCGAATGACGATATGTAGTATTACGTTATAACGTATGACGTAATGTAGTACTAGAATATAACGTATGATGTTACGCAGTATTAGGTTATAACGTATGTCGTTATGGAGTATTACGTTATAACGTATGACGTCATGTGGTATTACGTTATTACGAATAACGTTATATTGTGTTACTGTATAACGTATGACGTTGTGTAGTGATACGTTATAACGTATGACGTTATGTTGTATTACGCTATAAAGTATGACGATATATAGTTTATATAGAATTACTATATAACGCACATCGTTATGTAGAATTACGTTATACCGTATGACGTTATATTGTGTTACTTTATAACGTATGACGTTATGTATTATTACGTTATAACGTATGACGTTATGTAGTTTTACGTTATAACGTATGACGTTACGCAGTATTACGTTATAACGTATGACGTCATGTAGTTTTACGTTATAACGTATGTCGTCATGTAGTATCACGTTATAGCGAAAGACGATATGTAGTATTACGTTATAACGTATGACGTCATGTAGTACTCGAATATAACGTATGACGTTATGTAGTATTACTTTATTACGAATAACGTTATATTGTGTGTCTTTATAACGTACGACGTTATGTATTATTACGATATAACGTATGATGTTACGCAGTATTAGGTTATAACGTATGACGTCATGTAGTATTAAGTTATAACGTATGACTTCATGTGGTATTACGTTATTACGAATAACGTTATATTGTGTTACTGTATAACGTATGACGTTGTGTAGTGATACGTTATAACGTATGACGTTATGTTGTATTACGCTATAAAGTATGACGATATATAGTTTATATAGAATTACGATATAACGCACATCGTTATGTAGAATTACGTTATACCGTATGACGTTATATTGTGTTACTTTATAACGTATGACGTTATGTATTATTACGATATAACGTACGGCGTTATGCAGTATTAGGTTATTACGTATGACGTCATGTAGTTTTACGTTATAACGTATGACGTCATGTAGTTTTACGTTATAACGTATGTCGTCATGTAGTATCACGTTATAGCGAAAGACGATATGTAGTATTACGTTATAACGTATGACGTCATGTAGTACTCGAGTATAACGTATGACGTTATGTAGTATTACTTTGTTACGAATAACGTTATATTGTGTGTCTTTATAACGTACGACGCTATGTATTATTACGATATAACGTATGATGTTACGCACTTTTAGGTTATAACGTATGACGTTATGGAGTATTACGTTATAACGTATGACGTTACGCAGTATTACGTTATAACGTATGACGTTATGGAGTATTACTTTACAACGTATGACGTCATGTGGTATTACGCTATAGAGAATGACGATATGTAGTGTTACGTTATAACGTATGACGTAATGTAGTACTAGAATATAACGTATGACGTTATGTAGTATTACGTTATAACGTATGACGTTATGTTGTATTACGCTATAAAGTATGACGATATATAGATTATATAGAATTACGATATAACGCACATCGTTATGTAGAATTACGTTATACCGTATGACCTTATATTGTGTTACGTTATAACGTATGTCGTTATGTTGTATTACGATATAACGTACAACATTATATAGAATTACGATATAACGCACAACGTTATGTAGTATTACGTTATAGCGAATGACGATATGTAGTATTACGTTATAACGTATGACGTCATGTGGTATTACGTTATTACGAATAACGTTATATTGTGTTACTTTATAACGTATGACGTTATGTTGTATTACGTTATAACGTATGTCGTTATGTTGTATTACGATATAACGTACAACATTATATAGAATTACGATATAACGCACAACGTTATGTAGTATTACGTTATAGCGAATGACGATATGTAGTATTACGTTATAACGTATGACGTCATGTGGTATTACGTTATTACAAATAACGTTATATTGTGTTACTTTATAACGTATGACGTTATGTTGTATTACGTTATAACGTATGACGTAATGTTGTATTACGCTATAGCGAATGACGACATGTAGTATTACGTTATAACGTATGACGTTACGCAGTATTACGTTATAACGTATGACGTTACGCAGTATTACGTTATAACGTATGACGTTATGTGGTATTACGTTATAACTTATAACTTTATGTAGTATTACGATATAACGTACAACATTATATAGAATTACGATATAACGCACAACGTTATGTAGTATTACGTTATAACGTATGACGTTATGTTGTATTACGCTATAAAGTATGACGATATATAGTTTGTATAGAATTACGATATAACGCACGTCGTTATGTAGTATTACGTTATTCCGTAAGACGTTATATTGTGTTACTTTATAGCGTATGACGTTATGTATTATTACGATATAACGTACGACGTTATGCAGTATTAGGTTATTACGTATGACGCCATGTAGTTTTACGTTATAACGTATGACGTCATGTAGTTTTACGTTATAACGTATGTCGTCATGTAGTATCACGTTATAGCGAATGACGATATGTAGTATTACGTTATAACGTATGACGTCATGTAGTACGCGAATATAACGTATGACGTTATGTAGTATTACTTTATTACGAATAACGTTATATTGTGTGTCTTTATAACGTACGACGTTATGTATTATTACGATATAACGTATGATGTTACACAGTATTAGGTTATAACGTATGACGTTATGGAGTATTACGTTATAACGTATGACGTTACGCAGTATTACGTTATAACGTATGACGTTATGGAGTATTACTTTACAACGTATGACGTCATGTGGTATTACGCTATAGAGAATGACGATATGTAGTGTTACGTTATAACGTATGACGTAATGTAGTACTAGAATATAACGTATGACGTTATGTAGTTTTACGTTATAACGTATGACGTCATGTAGTTTTGCGCTATAACGTACGACGTTACGCAGTACCACGTTATAACGTATGACGTTATGGAGTATTACGTTATAACGTATGACGTCATGTGGTATTACGTTATTACGAATAACGTTATATTGTGTTACTGTATAACGTATGACGTTGTGTAGTGATACGTTATAACGTATGACGTTATGTTGTATTACGCTATAAAGTATGACGATATATAGTTTATATAGAATTACGATATAACGCACATCGTTATGTAGAATTACGTTATACGGTATGACCTTATATTGTGTTACCTTATAACGTATGACGTTATGTATTATTACGTTATAACGTATGACGTTATGTAGTTTTACGTTATAACGTATGACGTTACGCAGTATTACGTTATAACGTATGACGTTATGTTGTATTACGTTATAACTTATAACTTTATGTAGTATTACGATATAACGTACTACATTATATAGAATTACGATATAACGCACAACGTTATGCAGTATTACGTTATAACGTATGACGTTATGTTGTATTACGTTATAACGTATGTCGTTATGTTGTATTACGATATAACGTACAACATTATATAGAATTACGATATAACGCACAACGTTATGTAGTATTACGTTATAAAGTATGACGTTATGTTGTATTACGTTATAACGTATGACGTTATGTTGTATTACGCTACAAAGTATGACGGTATATAGATTATATAGAATTACGATATAACGCACATCGTTATGTAGTATTACGTTATACCGTATTACGTTATACTGTGTTACTTTATAACGTATGACGTTATGTATTATTACGATATAACGTACGACGTTATGCAGTATTACGTTATAACGTATGTCGTTATGTTGTATTACGATATAACGTACAACATTATATAGAATTACGATATAACGCACAACGTTATGTAGTATTACGTTATAACGTATGACGTTATGTTGTATTACGTTATAACGTATGTCGTTATGTTGTATTACGATATAACGTACAACATTATATAGAATTACGATATAACGCACAACGTTATGTAGTATTACGTTATAGCGAATGACGATATGTAGTATTACGTTATAACGTATGACGTCATGTGGTATTACGTTATTACGAATAACGTTATATTGTGTTACTTTATAACGTATGACGTTATGTTGTATTACGTTATAACGTATGACGTAATGTTGTATTACGCTATAGCGAATGACGACATGTAGTATTACGTTATAACGTATGACGTTACGCAGTATTACGTTATAACGTATGACGTTACGCAGTATTACGTTATAACGTATGACGTTATGTGGTATTACGTTATAACTTATAACTTTATGTAGTATTACGATATAACGTACAACATTATATAGAATTACGATATAACGCACAACGTTATGTAGTATTACGTTATAACGTATGACGTTATGTTGTATTACGCTATAAAGTATGACGATATATAGTTTGTATAGAATTACGATATAACGCACGTCGTTATGCAGTATTACGTTATTCCGTAAGACGTTATATTGTGTTACTTTATAACGTATGACGTTATGTATTATTACGATATAACGTACGACGTTATGCAGTATTAGGTTATTACGTATGACGTCATGTAGTTTTACGTTATAACGTATGACGTCATGTAGTTTTACGTTGTAACGTATGTCGTCATGTAGTATCACGTTATAGCGAATGACGATATGTAGTATTACGTTATAACGTATGACGTCATGTAGTACGCGAATATAACGTATGACGTTATGTAGTATTACTTTATTACGAATAACGTTATATTGTGTGTCTTTATAACGTACGACGTTATGTATTATTACGATATAACGTATGATGTTACACAGTATTAGGTTATAACGTATGACGTTATGGAGTATTACGTTATAACGTATGACGTTACGCAGTATTACGTTATAACGTATGACGTTATGGAGTATTACTTTACAACGTATGACGTCATGTGGTATTAGCTATAGAGAATGACGATATGTAGTATTACGTTATAACGTATGACGTAATGTAGTACTAGAATATAACGTATGACGTTATGTAGTATTACGTTATAACGTATGACGTTATGTTGTATTACGCTATAAAGTATGACGATATATAGATTATATAGAATTACGATATAGCGCACATCGTTATGTAGAATTACGTTATACCGTATCACGTTATATTGTGATACTTTATAACGTATGACGTTATGTATTATTACGATATAACGTACGTCGTTATGCAGTATTAGGTTATAACGTATGTCGTTATGTTGTATTACGATATAACGTACAACATTATATAGAATTGCGATATAACGCACAACGTTATGTAGTATTACGTTATAACGTATGACGTTATGTTGTATTACGTTATAACGTATGTCGTTATGTTCTATTACGATATACCGTACAACATTATATAGAATTACGATATAACGCACAACGTTATGTAGTATTACATTATAGCGAATAACGATATGTAGTATTACGTTATAACGTATGACGTCATGTGGTATTACGTTATTACGAATAACGTTATATTGTGTTACTTTATAACGTATGACGTTATGTTGTATTACGTTAAAACGTATGACGTAATGTTGTATTACTCTATAGCGAATGACGTCATGTAGTATTACGTTATAACGTATGACGTAATGTAGTACTAGAATATAACGTATGATGTTACGCAGTATTAGGTTATAACGTATGACGTCATGGAGTATTACGTTATAACGTATCACGTCATGTGGTATTACGTTATTACGAATAACGTTATATTGTGTTACTGTATAACGTATGACGTTGTGTAGTGTTACGTTATAACGTATGGCGTCATGTAGTATTACGTTATAACGTATGACTTCATGTGGTATTACGTTATTACGAATAACGTTATATTGTGTTACTGTATAACGTATGACGTTGTGTAGTGATACGTTATAACGTATGACGTTATGTTGTATTACGCTAT
Organism: Bombus terrestris; assembly: GCF_910591885.1. NCBI lineage: Eukaryota > Metazoa > Arthropoda > Insecta > Hymenoptera > Apidae > Bombus > Bombus terrestris. Next base: position 1,251,962 of record NW_025963558.1, read on the forward strand.
AAAGTATGTCGTTATGTTGTATTACGGTATAACGTACAACATTATATAGAATTACGATATAACGCACAACGTTATGTAGTATTACGTTATAGCGAATGACGATATGTAGTAATACGTTATAACGTATGACGTCATGTTCTATTACGTTATTACGAATAACGTTATATTGTGTTACTTTATAACGTATGACGTTATGTTGTATTACGTTATAACGTATGATGTAATGTTGTATTACGCTATAGCGAATGACGACATGTAGTATTACGTTATAACGTATGACGTAATGTAGTACTAGAATATAACGTATGATGTTACGCAGTATTAGGTTATAAAGTATGACGTTATGGAGTATTACGTTATAACGTATGACGTTACGCAGTATTACGTTATAACGTATGACGTTATGTTGTATTACGCTATAAAGTATGACGATATATAGTTTATATAGAATTACGATATAACGCACATCGTTATATAGAATTACGTTATACCGTATGACGTTATATTGTGTTACTTTATAACGTATGACGTTATGTATTATTACGTTATAACGTATGACGTTATGTATTATTACGTTATAACGTATGACGTTATGTAGTTTTACGTTATAACGTATGACGTTACGCAGTATTACGTTATAACGTATGACGTTATGTTGTATTACGTTATAACGTATGTCGTTATGTTGTATTACGATATGACGTACAACATTATATAGAATTACGATATAACGCACAACGTTATGTAGTATTACGTTATAACGTATGACGTTATGTTGTATTACGTTATAACGTATGACGCTATGTTGTATTACGCTACAAAGTATGACGATATATAGATTATATAGAATTACGATATAACGCACATCGTTATGTAGTATTACGTTATACCGTATTACGTTATATTGTGTTACTTTATAACGTATGACGTTATGTATTATTACGATATAACGTACAACATTATATAGAATTACGATATAACGCACAACGTTATGCAGTATTACGTTATAACGTATGACGTTATGTTGTATTACGTTATAACGTATGTCGTTATGTTGTATTACGATATGACGTACAACATTATATAGAATTACGATATAACGCACAACGTTATGTAGTATTACGTTATAACGTATGACGTTATGTTGTATTACGCTACAAAGTATGACGATATATAGATTATATAGAATTACGATATAACGCACATCGTTATGTAGTATTACGTTATACCGTATTACGTTATATTGTGTTACTTTATAACGTATGACGTTATGTATTATTACGATATAACGTACAACATTATATAGAATTACGATATAACGCACAACGTTATGTAGTATTACATTATAGCGAATAACGATATGTAGTATTACGTTATAACGTATGACGTCATGTGGTATTACGTTATTACGAATAACGTTATATTGTGTTACTTTATAACGTATGACGTTATGTTGTATTACGTTAAAACGTATGACGTAATGTTGTATTACTCTATAGCGAATGACGTCATGTAGTATTACGTTATAACGTATGACGTAATGTAGTACTAGAATATAACGTATGATGTTACGCAGTATTAGGTTATAACGTATGACGTCATGGAGTATTACGTTATAACGTATGACGTCATGTGGTATTACGTTATTACGAATAACGTTATATTGTGTTACTGTATAACGTATGACGTTGTGTAGTGTTACGTTATAACGTATGGCGTCATGTAGTATTACGTTATAACGTATGACTTCATGTGGTATTACGTTATTACGAATAACGTTATATTGTGTTACTGTATAACGTATGACGTTGTGTAGTGATACGTTATAACGTATGACGTTATGTTGTATTACGCTATAAAGTATGTCGTTATGTTGTATTACGGTATAACGTACAACATTATATAGAATTACGATATAACGCACAACGTTATGTAGTATTACGTTATAGCGAATGACGATATGTAGTAATACGTTATAACGTATGACGTCATGTTCTATTACGTTATTACGAATAACGTTATATTGTGTTACTTTATAACGTATGACGTTATGTTGTATTACGTTATAACGTATGATGTAATGTTGTATTACGCTATAGCGAATGACGACATGTAGTATTACGTTATAACGTATGACGTAATGTAGTACTAGAATATAACGTATGATGTTACGCAGTATTAGGTTATAAAGTATGACGTTATGGAGTATTACGTTATAACGTATGACGTTACGCAGTATTACGTTATAACGTATGACGTTATGTTGTATTACGCTATAAAGTATGACGATATATAGTTTATATAGAATTACGATATAACGCACATCGTTATATAGAATTACGTTATACCGTATGACGTTATATTGTGTTACTTTATAACGTATGACGTTATGTATTATTACGTTATAACGTATGACGTTATGTATTATTACGTTATAACGTATGACGTTATGTAGTTTTACGTTATAACGTATGACGTTACGCAGTATTACGTTATAACGTATGACGTTATGTTGTATTACGTTATAACGTATGTCGTTATGTTGTATTACGATATGACGTACAACATTATATAGAATTACGATATAACGCACAACGTTATGTAGTATTACGTTATAACGTATGACGTTATGTTGTATTACGTTATAACGTATGACGCTATGTTGTATTACGCTACAAAGTATGACGATATATAGATTATATAGAATTACGATATAACGCACATCGTTATGTAGTATTACGTTATACCGTATTACGTTATATTGTGTTACTTTATAACGTATGACGTTATGTATTATTACGATATAACGTACAACATTATATAGAATTACGATATAACGCACAACGTTATGTAGTATTACGTTATAGCGAATGACGATATGTAGTATTACGTTATAACGTATGACGTAATGTAGTACTAGAATATAACGTATGATGTTACGCAGTATTAGGTTATAACGTATGACGTTATGGAGTATTACGTTATAACGTATGACGTCATGTGGTATTACGTTATTACGAATAACGTTATATTGTGTTACTGTATAACGTATGACGTTGTGTAGTGATACGTTATAACGTATGACGTTATGTTGTATTACGCTATAAAGTATGACGATATATAGTTTATATAGAATTACGATATAACGCACATCGTTATGTAGAATTACGTTATACCGTATGACGTTATATTGTGTTACTTTATAACGTATGACGTTATGTATTATTACGTTATAACGTATGACGTTATGTAGTTTTACGTTATAACGTATGACGTTACGCAGTATTACGTTATAACGTATGACGTTATGTTGTATTACGTTATAACTTATAACTTTATGTTGTATTACGATATAACGTACAGCATTATATAGAATTACGATATAACGCACAACGTTATGTAGTATTACGTTATAACGTATGACGTTATGTTGTATTACGTTATAACGTATGACGTTATGTTGTATTACGCTACAAAGTATGACGATATATAGTTTATATAGAATTACGATATAACGCACATCGTTATGTAGTATTACGTTATTCCGTATGACGCTATATTGTGTTACTTTATAACGTATGACGTTATGTATTATTACGATATAACGTACGACGTTATGCAGTATTAGGTTATTACGTATGACGTCATGTAGTTTTACATTATAACGTATGACGTCATGTAGTTTTACGTTATAACGTATGTCGTCATGTAGTATCACGTTATAGCGAAAGACGATATGTAGTATTACGTTATAACGTATGACGTCATGTAGTACTCGAGTATAACGTATGACGTTATGTAGTATTACTTTATTACGAATAACGTTATATTGTGTGTCTTTATAACGTACGACGTTATGTATTATTACGATATAACGTATGATGTTACGCAGTTTTAGGTTATAACGTATGACGTTATGGAGTATTACTTTACAACGTATGACGTCATGTGGTATTACGCTATAGAGAATGACGATATGTAGTGTTACGTTATAACGTATGACGTAATGTAGTACTAGAATATAACGTATGACGTTATGTAGTATTACGTTATAACGTATGACGTTATGTTGTATTACGCTATAAAGTATGACGATATATAGATTATATAGAATTACGATATAACGCACATCGTTATGTAAAATTACGTTATACCGTATGACGTTATATTGTGTTACTTTATAACGTATGACGTTATGTATTATTACGATATAACGTACGTCGTTATGCAGTATTAGGTTATAACGTATGACGTCATGTAGTTTTGCGTTATAACGTACGACGTTACGCAGTTTTACGTTATAACGTATGACGTCATGTAGTATTACGTTATAACGTATGACTTCATGTGGTATTACGTTATTACGAATAACGTTATATTGTGTTACTGTATAACGTATGACGTTGTGTAGTGATACGTTATAACGTATGACGTTATTTTGTATTACGCTATAAAGTATGACGATATATAGTTTATATAGAATTACGATATAACGCTCATCGTTATGTAGAATTACGTTATACCGTATGACGTTATATTGTGTTACTTAACGTTGTGTTAACGTATGACGTTATATATTATTACGTTATAACGTATGACGTTATGTAGTTTTACGTTATAACGTATGACGTTACGCAGTATTACGTTATAACGTATGACGTTATGTTGTATTACGTTATAACGTATGTCGTTATGTTGTATTACGATATAACGTACAACATTATATAGAATTACGATATAACGCACAACGTTATGTAGTATTACGTTATAACGTATGACGTTATGTTGTATTACGTTATAACGTATGACGTTATGTTGTATTACGCTACAAAGTATGACGATATATAGATTATATAGAATTACGATATAACGCACATCGTTATGTAGTATTACGTCATACCGTATTACGTTATATTGTGTTACTTTATAACGTATGACGTTATGTATTATTACGATATAACGTATGACGTTATGTTGTATTACGTTATTACGTATGTCGTTATGTTGTATTACGATATAACGTACAACATTATATAGAATTACGATATAACGCACAACGTTATGTAGTATTACGTTATAGCGAATGACGATATGTAGTAATACGTTATAACGTATGACGTCATGTGGTATTACGTTATTACGAATAACGTTATATTGTGTTACTTTATAACGTAAGACGTTATGTTGTATTACGTTATAACGTATGACGTAATGTTGTATTACGCTATAGCGAATGACGTCATGTTGAATACAACGTAATAACGTTATAACGTATGACGTAATGTAGTACTACAATATAACGTATGATGTTACGCAGTATTAGGTTATAAAGTATGACGTTATGTTGTATTACGTTATAACAGATGACGTAATGTTGTATTACGCTATAGCGAATGACGACATGTAGTATTACGTTATAACGTATGACGTAATGTAGTACTAGAATATAACGTATGACGTTATGGAGTATTACGTTATAACGTATGACGTCATGTGGTATTAAGTTATTACGAATAACGTTATATTGTGTTACTATATAGCGCACAACGTTATGTAGTATTACGTTATAACGTATGACGTTATATTTTGTTACTTTAGAACGTATGACGTTATGTATTATTACGATATAACGTACGACGATATGCAGTATTAGGTTATTACGTATGACGTCATGTAGTTTTACGTTATAACGTATGACGTCATGTAGTTTTAAGTTATAACGTATGTCGTCATGTAGTATCACGTTATAGCGAAAGACGATATGTAGTATTACGTTATAACGTATGACGTCATGTAGTACTCGAATATAACGTATGACGTTATGTAGTATTACTTTATTACGAATAACGTTATATTGTGTGTCTTTATAACGTACGACGTTATGTATTATTACGATATAACGTATGATGTTACGCAGTATTAGGTTATAACGTATGACGTTATGTTGTATTACGTTATAACTTATAACTTTATGTAGTATTACGATATAACGTACAACATTATATAGAATTACGATATAACGCACAACGTTATGCAGTATTACGTTATAACGTATGACGTTATGTTGTATTACGTTATAACGTATGTCGTTATGTTGTATAACGATATAACGTACAACATTATATAGAATTACGATATAACGCACAACGTTATGTAGTATTACGTTATAACGTATGACGTTATGTTGTATTACGCTACAAAGTATGACGATATATAGATTATATAGAATTACGATGTAACGCACATCGTTATGTAGTATTACGTTATACCGTATTACGTTATATTGTGTTACTTTATAACGTATGACGTTATGTATTATTACGATATAACGTATGACGTTATGTTGTATTACGTTATAACGTATGTCGTTATGTTGTATTACGATATAACGTACAACATTATATAGAATTACGATATAACGCACAACGTTATGTAGTATTACGTTTTAGCGAATGACGATATGTAGTAATACGTTATAACGTATGACGTCATGTGGTATTACGTTATTACGAATAACGTTATATTGTGTTACTTTATAACGTATGATGTTATGTTGTATTACGTTATAACGTATGACGTAATGTTGTATTACGCTATAGCGAATGACGACATGTAGTATTACGTTATAACGTATGACGTAATGTAGTACTAGAATATAACGTATGATGTTACGCAGTATTAGGTTATAAAGTATGACGTTATGGAGTATTACGTTATAACGTATGACGTTACGCAGTATTACGTTATAACGTATGACGTTACGCAGTATTAAGTTATAACGTATGACGTTATGTTGTATTACGTTATAACGTATGACGTAATGTTGTATTACGCTATAGCGAATGACGACATGTAGTATTACGTTATAACGTATGACGTAATGTAGTACTAGAATATAACGTATGACGTTATGGAGTATTACGTTATAACGTATGACGTCATGTGGTATTAAGTTATTACGAATAACGTTATATTGTGTTACTTTATAGCGCACAACGTTATGTAGTATTACGTTATAACGTATGACGTTATGTTGTATTACGCTATAAAGTATGACGATATATAGATTATATAGAATTACGATATAACGCACATCGTTATGTAGAATTACGTTATACCGTATGACGTTATATTGTGTTACTTTATAACGTATGACGTTATGTATTATTACGATATAACGTACGTCGTTATGCAGTATTATGTTATAACGTTTGTCGTTATGTTGTATTACGATATAACGTACAACATTATATAGAATTACGATATAACGCACAATGTTATGTAGTATTACGTTATAGTGTATGACGTCATGTAGTTTTGCGTTATAACGTACAACGTTACGCAGTATTACGTTATAACGTATGACGTTATGGAGTATTACGTTATAACGTATGACGAAATGTGGTATTACGTTATTACGAATAACGTTATATTGTGTTACTGTATAACGTATGACGTTGTGTAGTGTTACGTTATAACGTATGACGTCATGTAGTATTACGCTATAAAGTATGACGATATATAGTTTATATAGAATTACGATATAACGCACACCGTTCTGTAGAATTACGTTATACCGTATGACGGTATATTGTGTTACTTTATAACGTATGACGTTATGTATTATTACGTTATAACGTATGACGTTATGTAGTTTTACGTTATAACGTATGACGTTACGCAGTATTACGTTATAACGTATGACGTTATGTTGTATTACGTTATAACTTATAACTTTATGTAGTATTACGATATAACGTACAACATTATATAGAATTACGATATAACGCCCAACGTTATGCAGTATTACGTTATAACGTATGACGTTATGTTGTATTACGTTATAACGTATGTCGTTATGTTGTATTACGATATAACGTACAACATTATATAGAATTACGATATAACTCACAACGTTATGTAGTATTATGTTATAACGTATGACGTTATGTTGTATTACGTTATAACGTATGACGCTATGTTGTATTACGCTACAAAGTATGACGATATATAGATTATATAGAATTACGATATAACGCACAACGTTATGTAGTATTATGTTATAACGTATGACGTTATGTTGTATTACGTTATAACGTATGACGCTATGTTGTATTACGCTACAAAGTATGACGATATATAGTTTATATAGAATTACGATATAACGCACACCGTTCTGTAGAATTACCTTATACCGTATGACGGTATATTGTGTTACTTTATAACGTATGACGTTATGTATTATTACGTTATAACGTATGACGTTATGTAGTTTTACGTTATAACGTATGACGTTACGCAGTATTACGTTATAACGTATGACGTTATGTTGTATTACGTTATAACTTATAACTTTATGTAGTATTACGATATAACGTACAACATTATATAGAATTACGATATAACGCACAACGTTATGTAGTATTACGTTTTAGCGAATGACGATATGTAGTAATACGTTATAACGTATGACGTCATGTGGTATTACGTTATTACGAATAACGTTATATTGTGTTACTTTATAACGTATGATGTTATGTTGTATTACGTTATAACGTATGACGTAATGTTGTATTACGCTATAGCGAATGACGACATGTAGTATTACGTTATAACGTATGACGTAATGTAGTACTAGAATATAACGTATGATGTTACGCAGTATTAGGTTATAAAGTATGACGTTATGGAGTATTACGTTATAACGTATGACGTTACGCAGTATTACGTTATAACGTATGACGTTACGCAGTATTAAGTTATAACGTATGACGTTATGTTGTATAACGTTATAACGTATGACGTAATGTTGTATTACGCTATAGCGAATGACGACATGTAGTATTACGTTATAACGTATGACGTAATGTAGTACTAGAATATAACGTATGACGTTATGGAGTATTACGTTATAACGTATGACGTCATGTGGTATTAAGTTATTACGAATAACGTTATATTGTGTTACTTTATAGCGCACAACGTTATGTAGTATTACGTTATAACGTATGACGTTATGTTGTATTACGCTATAAAGTATGACGATATATAGATTATATAGAATTACGATATAACGCACATCGTTATGTAGAATTACGTTATACCGTATGACGTTATATTGTGTTACTTTATAACGTATGACGTTATGTATTATTACGATATAACGTACGTCGTTATGCAGTATTATGTTATAACGTATGTCGTTATGTTGTATTACGATATAACGTACAACATTATATAGAATTACGATATAACGCACAATGTTATGTAGTATTACGTTATAGTGTATGACGTCATGTAGTTTTGCGTTATAACGTACAACGTTACGCAGTATTACGTTATAACGTATGACGTTATGGAGTATTACGTTATAACGTATGACGAAATGTGGTATTACGTTATTACGAATAACGTTATATTGTGTTACTGTATAACGTATGACGTTGTGTAGTGTTACGTTATAACGTATGACGTCATGTAGTATTACGCTATAAAGTATGACGATATATAGTTTATATAGAATTACGATATAACGCACACCGTTCTGTAGAATTACGTTATACCGTATGACGGTATATTGTGTTACTTTATAACGTATGACGTTATGTATTATTACGTTATAACGTATGACGTTATGTAGTTTTACGTTATAACGTATGACGTTACGCAGTATTACGTTATAACGTATGACGTTATGTTGTATTACGTTATAACTTATAACTTCATGTAGTATTACGATATAACGTACAACATTATATAGAATTACGATATAACGCCCAACGTTATGCAGTATTACGTTATAACGTATGACGTTATGTTGTATTACGTTATAACGTATGTCGTTATGTTGTATTACGATATAACGTACAACATTATATAGAATTACGATATAACTCACAACGTTATGTAGTATTATGTTATAACGTATGACGTTATGTTGTATTACGTTATAACGTATGACGCTATGTTGTATTACGCTACAAAGTATGACGATATATAGATTATATAGAATTACGATATAACGCACAACGTTATGTAGTATTATGTTATAACGTATGACGTTATGTTGTATTACGTTATAACGTATGACGCTATGTTGTATTACGCTACAAAGTATGACGATATATAGTTTATATAGAATTACGATATAACGCACACCGTTCTGTAGAATTACGTTATACCGTATGACGGTATATTGTGTTACTTTATAACGTATGACGTTATGTATTATTACGTTATAACGTATGACGTTATGTAGTTTTACGTTATAACGTATGACGTTACGCAGTATTACGTTATAACGTATGACGTTATGTTGTATTACGTTATAACTTATAACTTTATGTAGTATTACGATATAACGTACAACATTATATAGAATTACGATATAACGCACAACGTTATGTAGTATTACGTTTTAGCGAATGACGATATGTAGTAATACGTTATAACGTATGACGTCATGTGGTATTACGTTATTACGAATAACGTTATATTGTGTTACTTTATAACGTATGATGTTATGTTGTATTACGTTATAACGTATGACGTAATGTTGTATTACGCTATAGCGAATGACGACATGTAGTATTACGTTATAACGTATGACGTAATGTAGTACTAGAATATAACGTATGATGTTACGCAGTATTAGGTTATAAAGTATGACGTTATGGAGTATTACGTTATAACGTATGACGTTACGCAGTATTACGTTATAACGTATGACGTTACGCAGTATTAAGTTATAACGTATGACGTTATGTTGTATAACGTTATAACGTATGACGTAATGTTGTATTACGCTATAGCGAATGACGACATGTAGTATTACGTTATAACGTATGACGTAATGTAGTACTAGAATATAACGTATGACGTTATGGAGTATTACGTTATAACGTATGACGTCATGTGGTATTAAGTTATTACGAATAACGTTATATTGTGTTACTTTATAGCGCACAACGTTATGTAGTATTACGTTATAACGTATGACGTTATGTTGTATTACGCTATAAAGTATGACGATATATAGATTATATAGAATTACGATATAACGCACATCGTTATGTAGAATTACGTTATACCGTATGACGTTATATTGTGTTACTTTATAACGTATGACGTTATGTATTATTACGATATAACGTACGTCGTTATGCAGTATTATGTTATAACGTATGTCGTTATGTTGTATTACGATATAACGTACAACATTATATAGAATTACGATATAACGCACAATGTTATGTAGTATTACGTTATAGTGTATGACGTCATGTAGTTTTGCGTTATAACGTACAACGTTACGCAGTATTACGTTATAACGTATGACGTTATGGAGTATTACGTTATAACGTATGACGAAATGTGGTATTACGTTATTACGAATAACGTTATATTGTGTTACTGTATAACGTATGACGTTGTGTAGTGTTACGTTATAACGTATGACGTCATGTAGTATTACGCTATAAAGTATGACGATATATAGTTTATATAGAATTACGATATAACGCACACCGTTCTGTAGAATTACGTTATACCGTATGACGGTATATTGTGTTACTTTATAACGTATGACGTTATGTATTATTACGTTATAACGTATGACGTTATGTAGTTTTACGTTATAACGTATGACGTTACGCAGTATTACGTTATAACGTATGACGTTATGTTGTATTACGTTATAACTTATAACTTTATGTAGTATTACGATATAACGTACAACATTATATAGAATTACGATATAACGCCCAACGTTATGCAGTATTACGTTATAACGTATGACGTTATGTTGTATTACGTTATAACGTATGTCGTTATGTTGTATTACGATATAACGTACAACATTATATAGAATTACGATATAACTCACAACGTTATGTAGTATTATGTTATAACGTATGACGTTATGTTGTATTACGTTATAACGTATGACGCTATGTTGTATTACGCTACAAAGTATGACGATATATAGATTATATAGAATTACGATATAACGCACAACGTTATGTAGTATTATGTTATAACGTATGACGTTATGTTGTATTACGTTATAACGTATGACGCTATGTTGTATTACGCTACAAAGTATGACGATATATAGTTTATATAGAATTACGATATAACGCACACCGTTCTGTAGAATTACGTTATACCGTATGACGGTATATTGTGTTACTTTATAACGTATGACGTTATGTATTATTACGTTATAACGTATGACGTTATGTAGTTTTACGTTATAACGTATGACGTTACGCAGTATTACGTTATAACGTATGACGTTATGTTGTATTACGTTATAACTTATAACTTTATGTAGTATTACGATATAACGTACAACATTATATAGAATTACGATATAACGCACAACGTTATGTAGTATTACGTTTTAGCGAATGACGATATGTAGTAATACGTTATAACGTATGACGTCATGTGGTATTACGTTATTACGAATAACGTTATATTGTGTTACTTTATAACGTATGATGTTATGTTGTATTACGTTATAACGTATGACGTAATGTTGTATTACGCTATAGCGAATGACGACATGTAGTATTACGTTATAACGTATGACGTAATGTAGTACTAGAATATAACGTATGATGTTACGCAGTATTAGGTTATAAAGTATGACGTTATGGAGTATTACGTTATAACGTATGACGTTACGCAGTATTACGTTATAACGTATGACGTTACGCAGTATTAAGTTATAACGTATGACGTTATGTTGTATAACGTTATAACGTATGACGTAATGTTGTATTACGGTATAGCGAATGACGACATGTAGTATTACGTTATAACGTATGACGTAATGTAGTACTAGAATATAACGTATGACGTTATGGAGTATTACGTTATAACGTATGACGTCATGTGGTATTAAGTTATTACGAATAACGTTATATTGTGTTACTTTATAGCGCACAACGTTATGTAGTATTACGTTATAACGTATGACGTTATGTTGTATTACGCTATAAAGTATGACGATATATAGATTATATAGAATTACGATATAACGCACATCGTTATGTAGAATTACGTTATACCGTATGACGTTATATTGTGTTACTTTATAACGTATGACGTTATGTATTATTACGATATAACGTACGTCGTTATGCAGTATTATGTTATAACGTATGTCGTTATGTTGTATTACGATATAACGTACAACATTATATAGAATTACGATATAACGCACAATGTTATGTAGTATTACGTTATAGTGTATGACGTCATGTAGTTTTGCGTTATAACGTACAACGTTACGCAGTATTACGTTATAACGTATGACGTTATGGAGTATTACGTTATAACTTATGACGAAATGTGGTATTACGTTATTACGAATAACGTTATATTGTGTTACTGTATAACGTATGACGTTGTGTAGTGTTACGTTATAACGTATGACGTCATGTAGTATTACGCTATAAAGTATGACGATATATAGTTTATATAGAATTACGATATAACGCACACCGTTCTGTAGAATTACGTTATACCGTATGACGGTATATTGTGTTACTTTATAACGTATGACGTTATGTATTATTACGTTATAACGTATGACGTTATGTAGTTTTACGTTATAACGTATGACGTTACGCAGTATTACGTTATAACGTATGACGTTATGTTGTATTACGTTATAACTTATAACTTTATGTAGTATTACGATATAACGTACAACATTATATAGAATTACGATATAACGCCCAACGTTATGCAGTATTACGTTATAACGTATGACGTTATGTTGTATTACGTTATAACGTATGTCGTTATGTTGTATTACGATATAACGTACAACATTATATAGAATTACGATATAACTCACAACGTTATGTAGTATTATGTTATAACGTATGACGTTATGTTGTATTACGTTATAACGTATGACGCTATGTTGTATTACGCTACAAAGTATGACGATATATAGATTATATAGAATTACGATATAACGCACAACGTTATGTAGTATTATGTTATAACGTATGACGTTATGTTGTATTACGTTATAACGTATGACGCTATGTTGTATTACGCTACAAAGTATGACGATATATAGTTTATATAGAATTACGATATAACGCACACCGTTCTGTAGAATTACGTTATACCGTATGACGGTATATTGTGTTACTTTATAACGTATGACGTTATGTATTATTACGTTATAACGTATGACGTTATGTAGTTTTACGTTATAACGTATGACGTTACGCAGTATTACGTTATAACGTATGACGTTATGTTGTATTACGTTATAACTTATAACTTTATGTAGTATTACGATATAACGTACAACATTATATAGAATTACGATATAACGCACAACGTTATGTAGTATTACGTTTTAGCGAATGACGATATGTAGTAATACGTTATAACGTATGACGTCATGTGGTATTACGTTATTACGAATAACGTTATATTGTGTTACTTTATAACGTATGATGTTATGTTGTATTACGTTATAACGTATGACGTAATGTTGTATTACGCTATAGCGAATGACGACATGTAGTATTACGTTATAACGTATGACGTAATGTAGTACTAGAATATAACGTATGATGTTACGCAGTATTAGGTTATAAAGTATGACGTTATGGAGTATTACGTTATAACGTATGACGTTACGCAGTATTACGTTATAACGTATGACGTTACGCAGTATTAAGTTATAACGTATGACGTTATGTTGTATAACGTTATAACGTATGACGTAATGTTGTATTACGCTATAGCGAATGACGACATGTAGTATTACGTTATAACGTATGACGTAATGTAGTACTAGAATATAACGTATGACGTTATGGAGTATTACGTTATAACGTATGACGTCATGTGGTATTAAGTTATTACGAATAACGTTATATTGTGTTACTTTATAGCGCACAACGTTATGTAGTATTACGTTATAACGTATGACGTTATGTTGTATTACGCTATAAAGTATGACGATATATAGATTATATAGAATTACGATATAACGCACATCGTTATGTAGAATTACGTTATACCGTATGACGTTATATTGTGTTACTTTATAACGTATGACGTTATGTATTATTACGATATAACGTACGTCGTTATGCAGTATTATGTTATAACGTATGTCGTTATGTTGTATTACGATATAACGTACAACATTATATAGAATTACGATATAACGCACAATGTTATGTAGTATTACGTTATAGTGTATGACGTCATGTAGTTTTGCGTTATAACGTACAACGTTACGCAGTATTACGTTATAACGTATGACGTTATGGAGTATTACGTTATAACGTATGACGAAATGTGGTATTACGTTATTACGAATAACGTTATATTGTGTTACTGTATAACGTATGACGTTGTGTAGTGTTACGTTATAACGTATGACGTCATGTAGTACTACGCTATAAAGTATGACGATATATAGTTTATATAGAATTACGATATAACGCACACCGTTCTGTAGAATTACGTTATACCGTATGACGGTATATTGTGTTACTTTATAACGTATGACGTTATGTATTATTACGTTATAACGTATGACGTTATGTAGTTTTACGTTATAACGTATGACGTTACGCAGTATTACGTTATAACGTATGACGTTATGTTGTATTACGTTATAACTTATAACTTTATGTAGTATTACGATATAACGTACAACATTATATAGAATTACGATATAACGCCCAACGTTATGCAGTATTACGTTATAACGTATGACGTTATGTTGTATTACGTTATAACGTATGTCGTTATGTTGTATTACGATATAACGTACAACATTATATAGAATTACGATATAACGCACAACGTTATGTAGTATTATGTTATAACGTATGACGTTATGTTGTATTACGTTATAACGTATGACGCTATGTTGTATTACGCTACAAAGTATGACGATATATAGATTATATAGAATTACGATATAACGCACAACGTTATGTAGTATTATGTTATAACGTATGACGTTATGTTGTATTACGTTATAACGTATGACGTTATGTTGTATTACGCTACTAAGTATGACGATATATAGATTATATAGAATTACGATATAACGCACATCGTTATGTAGTATTACGTTATACCGTATTACGTTATATTGTGTTACTTTATAACGTACAACATTATATAGAATTACGATATAACGCACAACGTTATGTAGTATTACGTTATAACGTATGACGTTATGTTGTATTACGTTATAACGTATGACGCTATGTTGTATTACGCTACAAAGTATGACGATATATAGATTATATAGAATTACGATATAACGCACAACGTTATGTAGTATTATGTTATAACGTATGACGTTATGTTGTATTACGTTATAACGTATTGACGCTATGTTGTATTACGCTACAAAGTATGACGATATATAGATTATATAGAATTACGATATAACGCACAACGTTATGTAGTATTATGTTATAACGTATGACGTTATGTTGTATTACGTTATAACGTATGACGTTATGTTGTATTACGCTACTAAGTATGACGATATATAGATTATATAGAATTACGATATAACGCACATCGTTATGTAGTATTACGTTATTCCGTATGACGTTATATTGTGTTACTTTAGAACGTATGACGTTATGTATTATTACGATATAACGTACGACGTTATGCAGTATTAGGTTATTACGTATGACGTCATGTAGTTTTACGTTATAACGTATGACGTCATGTAGTTTTACGTTATAACGTATGTCGTCATGTAGTATCACGTTATA
Source organism: Bombus terrestris (assembly GCF_910591885.1). Classification (NCBI taxonomy): domain Eukaryota; kingdom Metazoa; phylum Arthropoda; class Insecta; order Hymenoptera; family Apidae; genus Bombus; species Bombus terrestris. The sequence goes on from NW_025963558.1 coordinate 1,268,758, forward strand.
GCGAAAGACGGTATGTAGTATTACGTTATAACGTATGACGTCATGTAGTACTCGAATATAACGTATGACGTTATGTAGTATTACTTTATTACGAATAACGTTATATTGTGTGTCTTTATAACGTACGACGTTATGTATTATTACGATATAACGTATGATGTTACGCAGTATTAGGTTATAACGTATGACGTTATGGAGTATTACGTTATAACGTATGACGTTACGCAGTATTACGTTATAACGTATGACGTTATGGAGTATTACTTTACAACGTATGACGTCATGTGGTATTACGCTATAGAGAATGACGATATGTAGTATTACGCTATAACGTATGACGTAATGTAGTACTAGAATATAACGTATGACGTTATGTAGTATTACGTTATAACGTATGACGTTATGTTGTATTACGTTATAACGTATGTCGTTATGTTGTATTACGATATAACGTACAACATTATATAGAATTACGATATAACGCACAACGTTATGCAGTATTACGTTATAACGTATGACGTTATGTTGTATTACGTTATAACGTATGTCGTTATGTTGTATTACGATATAACGTACAACATTATATAGAATTACGATATAACGCACAACGTTATGTAGTATTACGTTATAGCGAATGACGATATGTAGTATTACGTTATAACGTATGACGTCATGTGGTATTACGTTATTACGAATAACGTTATATTGTGTTACTTTATAACGTATGACGTTATGTTGTATTACGTTATAACGTATGACGTAATGTTGTATTACGCTATAGCGAATGACGACATGTAGTATTACGTTATAGCGAATGACGATATGTAGTATTACGTTATAACGTATGACGTCATGTGGTATTACGTTATTACGAATAACGTTACATTGTGTTACTTTATAACGTATGACGTTATGTTGTATTACGTTATAACGTATGACGTACTGTTGTATTACGCTACAGCGAATGACGACATGTAGTATTACGTTATAACGTATGACGTAATGTAGCACTAGAATATAACGTATGATGTTACGCAGTATTAGGTTATAACGTATGACGTTATGGAGTATTACGTTATAACGTATGACGTCATGTGGTTTTAAGTTATTACGAATAACGTTATATTGTGTTACTTTATAGCGCACAACGTTATGTAGTATTACGTTATAACGTATGACGTTATGTTGTATTACGCTATAAAGTATGACGATATATAGATTATATAGAATTACGATATAACGCACATCGTTATGTAGAATTACGTTATACCGTATGACGTTATATTGTGTTACTTTGTAACGTATGACGTTATGTATTATTACGATATAACGTACGTCGTTATGCAGTATTAGGTTATAAGGTATGTCGTTATGTTCTATTACGATATAACGTACAACATTATATAGAATTACGATATAACGCACAACGTTATGCAGTATTATGTTATAACGTATGACGTCATGTAGTTGTGCGTTATAACGTACGACGTTACGCAGTATTACGTTATAACGTATGACGTTATGGAGTATTACGTTATAACGTATGACTTCATGTGGTATTACGTTATTACGAATAACGTTATATTGTGTTACTGTATAACGTATGACGTTGTGTAGTGATACGTTATAACGTATGACGTTATGTTGTATTACGCTATAAAGTATGACGATATATAGTTTATATAGAATTACGATATAACGCACATCGTTATGTAGAATTACGTTATACCGTATGACGTTATGTTGTATTACGCTATAAAGTATGACGATATATAGTTTATATAGAATTACGATATAACGCACAACGTTATGTAGTATTACGTTATAGCGAATGACGATATGTAGTATTACGTTATAACGTATGACGTCATGTGGTATTACGTTATTACGAATAACGTTATATTGTGTTACTTTATAACGTTTGACGTTATGTTGTATTACGTTATAACGTATGACGTAATGTTGTATTACGCTATAACGTACAACATTATATAGAATTACGATATAACGCACAACGTTATGTAGTATTACGTTATAACGTATGACGTAATGTAGTACTAGAATATAACGTATGATGTTACGCAGTATTAGGTTATAACATATGACGTTATGTTGTATTACGTTATAACGTATGTCGTTATGTTGTATTACGATATAACGTACAACATTATATAGAATTACGATATAACGCACAACGTTATGTAGTATTACGTTATAGCGAATGACGATATGTAGTATTACGTTATAACGTATGACGTCATGTGGTATTACGTTATTACGAATAACGTTATATTGTGTTACTTTATAACGTATGATGTTATGTTGTATTACGTTATAACGTATGACGTAATGTTGTATTACGCTATAGCGAATGACGACATGTAGTATTACGTTATAACGTATGACGTAATGTAGTACTAGAATATAACGTATTATGTTACGCAGTATTAGGTTATAAAGTATGACGTTATGGAGTATTACGTTATAACGTATGACGTTACGCAGTATTACGTTATAACGTATGACGTTACGCAGTATTAAGTTATAACGTATGACGTTATGTTGTATTACGTTATAACGTATGACGTAATGTTGTATTACGCTATAGCGAATGACGACATGTAGTATTACGTTATAACGTATGACGTAATGTAGTACTAGAATATAACGTATGACGTTATGGAGTATTACGTTATAACGTATGACGTCATGTGGTATTAAGTTATTACGAATAACGTTATATTGTGTTACTTTATAGCGCACAACGTTATGTAGTATTACGTTATAACGTATGACGTTATGTTGTATTACGCTATAAAGTATGACGATATATAGATTATATAGAATTACGATATAACGCACATCGTTATGTAGAATTACGTTATACCGTATGACGTTATATTGTGTTACTTTATAACGTATGACGTTATGTATTATTACGATATAACGTACGTCGTTATGCAGTATTATGTTATAACGTTTGTCGTTATGTTGTATTACGATATAACGTACAACATTATATAGAATTACGATATAACGCACAATGTTATGTAGTATTACGTTATAGTGTATGACGTCATGTAGTTTTGCGTTATAACGTACAACGTTACGCAGTATTACGTTATAACGTATGACGTTATGGAGTATTACGTTATAACGTATGACGAAATGTGGTATTACGTTATTACGAATAACGTTATATTGTGTTACTGTATAACGTATGACGTTGTGTAGTGTTACGTTATAACGTATGACGTCATGTAGTATTACGCTATAAAGTATGACGATATATAGTTTATATAGAATTACGATATAACGCACACCGTTCTGTAGAATTACGTTATACCGTATGACGGTATATTGTGTTACTTTATAACGTATGACGTTATGTATTATTACGTTATAACGTATGACGTTATGTAGTTTTACGTTATAACGTATGACGTTACGCAGTATTACGTTATAACGTATGACGTTATGTTGTATTACGTTATAACTTATAACTTTATGTAGTATTACGATATAACGTACAACATTATATAGAATTACGATATAACGCCCAACGTTATGCAGTATTACGTTATAACGTATGACGTTATGTTGTATTACGTTATAACGTATGTCGTTATGTTGTATTACGATATAACGTACAACATTATATAGAATTACGATATAACTCACAACGTTATGTAGTATTATGTTATAACGTATGACGTTATGTTGTATTACGTTATAACGTATGACGCTATGTTGTATTACGCTACAAAGTATGACGATATATAGATTATATAGAATTACGATATAACGCACAACGTTATGTAGTATTATGTTATAACGTATGACGTTATGTTGTATTACGTTATAACGTATGACGCTATGTTGTATTACGCTACAAAGTATGACGATATATAGTTTATATAGAATTACGATATAACGCACACCGTTCTGTAGAATTACGTTATACCGTATGACGGTATATTGTGTTACTTTATAACGTATGACGTTATGTATTATTACGTTATAACGTATGACGTTATGTAGTTTTACGTTATAACGTATGACGTTACGCAGTATTACGTTATAACGTATGACGTTATGTTGTATTACGTTATAACTTATAACTTTATGTAGTATTACGATATAACGTACAACATTATATAGAATTACGATATAACGCACAACGTTATGTAGTATTACGTTTTAGCGAATGACGATATGTAGTAATACGTTATAACGTATGACGTCATGTGGTATTACGTTATTACGAATAACGTTATATTGTGTTACTTTATAACGTATGATGTTATGTTGTATTACGTTATAACGTATGACGTAATGTTGTATTACGCTATAGCGAATGACGACATGTAGTATTACGTTATAACGTATGACGTAATGTAGTACTAGAATATAACGTATGATGTTACGCAGTATTAGGTTATAAAGTATGACGTTATGGAGTATTACGTTATAACGTATGACGTTACGCAGTATTACGTTATAACGTATGACGTTACGCAGTATTAAGTTATAACGTATGACGTTATGTTGTATAACGTTATAACGTATGACGTAATGTTGTATTACGCTATAGCGAATGACGACATGTAGTATTACGTTATAACGTATGACGTAATGTAGTACTAGAATATAACGTATGACGTTATGGAGTATTACGTTATAACGTATGACGTCATGTGGTATTTCGTTATTACGAATAACGTTATATTGTGTTACTTTATAACGTATGACGTTATGTTGTATTACGTTATAACGTATGACGTAATGTTGTATTACGCTATAGCGAATGACGACATGTAGTATTACGTTATAGCGAATGACGATATGTAGTATTACGTTATAACGTATGACGTCATATGGTATTACGTTATTACGAATAACGTTATATTGTGTTACTTTATAACGTATGACGTTATGTTGTATTACGTTATAACGTATGACGTACAGTTGTATTACGCTACAGCGAATGACGACATGTAGTATTACGTTATAACGTATGACGTAATGTAGTACTAGAATATAACGTATGATGTTACGCAGTATTAGGTTATAACGTATGACGTTATGGAGTATTACGTTATAACGTATGACGTCATGTGGTATTAAGTTATTACGAATAAAGTTATATTGTGTTACTTTATAGCACACAACGTTATGTAGTATTACGTTATAACGTATGACGTTATGTTGTATTACGCTATAAAGTATGACGATATATAGATTATATAGAATTACGATATAACGCACATCGTTATGTAGAATTACGTTTTACCGTATGACGTTATATTGTGTTACTTTATAACGTATGACGTTATGTATTATTACGTTATAACGTATGACGTAATGTTGTATTACGCTATAGCGAATGACGACATGTAGTATTACGTTATTACGTATGACGTAATGTAGTACTAGAATATAGCGTATGATGTTACGCAGTATTAGGTTATAACGTATGACGTTATGGAGTATTACGTTATAACGTATGACGTTACGCAGTATTACGTTATAACGTATGACGTTATGGAGTATTACTATACAACCTATGACGTCATGTGGTATTACGCTATAGAGAATGACGATATATAGTATTACGTTATAACGTATGACGTAATGTAGTACTAGAATATAACGTATGACGTTATGGAGTATTACGTTATAACGTATGACGTCATGTGGTATTAAGTTATTACGAATAACGTTATATTGTGTTACTTTATAGCGCACAACGTTATGTAGTATTACGTTATAACGTATGACGTTATGTTGTATTACGCTATAAAGTATGACGATATATAGATTATATAGAATTACGATATAACGCACATCGTTATGTAGAATTACGTTATACCGTATGACGTTATATTGTGTTACTTGATAACGTATGACGTTATGTATTATTACGATATAACGTACGTCGTTATGTAGTATTAGGTTATAACGTATGTCGTTATGTTGTATTACGATATAACGTACAACATTATATAGAATTACGATATAACGCAAACGTTATGCAGTATTATGTTATAACGTATGACGTCATGTAGTTTTGCGTTATAACGTACGACGTTACGCAGTATTACGTTATAACGTATGACGTTATGGAGTATTACGTTATAACGTATGACGTTACGCAGTATTACGTTATAACGTATGTCGTTACGTAGTATTACGTTATAACGTATGACGTAATGTTGTATTACGCTATAGCGAATGACGACATGTAGTATTACGTTATAACGTATGACGTAATGTAGTACTAGAATATAGCGTATGGTGTTACGCAGTATTAGGTTATAACGTATGACATTATGGAGTATTACGTTATAACGTATGACGTTACGCAGTATTACGTTATAACGTATGACGTTATGGAGTATTACTTTACAACGTATGACGTCATGTGGTATTACGCTATAGAGAATGACGATATGTAGTATTACGTTATAACGTATGACGTAATGTAGTACTAGAATATAACGTATGACGTTATGGAGTATTACGTTGTAACGTATGACTTCATGTGGTATTACGTTATTACGAATAACGTTATATTGTGTTACTGTATAACGTATGACGTTGTGTAGTGATACGTTATAACGTATGACGTTATGTTGTATTACGCTATAAAGTATGACGATATATAGTTTATATAGAATTACGATATAACGCACATCGTTATGTAGAATTACGTTATACCGTATGACGTTATATTGTGTTACTTTATAACGTATGATGTTATCGCAGTATTAGGTTATAAAGTATGACGTTATGGAGTATTACGTTATAACGTATGACGTTACGCAGTATTACGTTATAACGTATGACGTTACGCAGTATTACGTTATAAAGTATGACGTTATGTTGTATTACGTTATAACGTATGACGTAATGTTGTATTAGGCTATAGCTAATGACGACATGTAGTATTACGTTATAACGTATGACGTAATGTAGTACTAGAATATAACGTATGATGTTACGCAGTATTAGGTTATAACGTATGACGTTATGGAGTATTACGTTATAACGTATGACGTCATGTGGTATTACGTTATTACGAATAACGTTATATTGTGTTACTGTATAACGTATGACGTTGTGTAGTGTTACGTTATAACGTATGACGTCATGTAGTATTACGTAATAACGTATGACTTCATGTGGTATTACGTTATTACGAATAACGTTATATTGTGTTACTGTATAACGTATGACGTTGTGTAGTGATACGTTATAACGTATGACGTTATGTTGTATTACGCTATAAAGTATGACGATGTATAGTTTATATAGAATTACGATATAACGCACATCGTTTTGTAGAATTACGTTATACCGTATGACGTTATATTGTGTTACTTTATAACGTATGACGTTATGTATTATTACGTTATAACGTATGACGTTATGTAGTTTTGCGTTATAACGTATGACGTTACGCAGTATTACGTTATAACGTATGATGTTATGCTGTATTACGTTATAACTTATAACTTTATGTAGTATTACGATATAACGTACAACATTATATAGAATTACGATATAACGCACAACGTTATGTAGTATTACGTTACAGCGAATGAAGATATCTAGTATTACGTTATAACGTATGACGTCATGTGGTATTACGTTATTACGAATAACGTTATATTGGGTTACTTTATAACGTATGACGTTATGTTGTATTACGTTATAGCGTATGTCGTTATGTTGTATTACGATATAACGTACAACATTATATAGAATTACGATATAACGCACAACGTTATGTAGTATTACGTTATATTGAATGACGATATCTAGTATTACGTTATAACGTATGACGTCATTTGGTATTACGTTATTACGAATAACGTTATAGTGTGTTACTTTATAACGTATGACGTTATGTTGTATTACGTTATAACGTATGACGTAATGTTGTATTAGGCTATAGCGAATGACGACATGTAGTATTACGTTATAACGTATGACGTAATGTAGTACTAGAATATAACGTATGATGTTACGCAGTATTAGGTTATAACGTATGACGTTATGCAGTATTACGTTATAACGTATGTCGTTATGTTGTATTACGATATAACGTACAACATTATATAGAATTACGATATAACGCACAACGTTATGTAGTATTACGTTATAGCGAATGACGATATCTAGTATTACGTTATAACGTATGACGTCATGTGGTATTACGTTATTACGCATAACGTTATATTGCGTTACTTTATAACGTATGACGTTATATTGTATTACGTTATAACGTATGTCGTTATGTTGTATTACGATATAACGTACAACATTATATAGAATTACGATATAACGCACAACGTTATGTAGTATTACGTTATAGCGAATGACGATATCTAGTATTACGTTATAACGTATGACGTCATGTGGTATTACGTTATTACGAATAACGTTATATTGGGTTACTTTATAACGTATGACGTTATGTTGTATTACCTTATAACGTATGTCGTTATGTTGTATTACGATATAACGTACAACATTATATAGAACTACGATATAACGCACAACGTTATGTAGTATTACGTTATATTGAATGACGATATCTAGTATTACGTTATAACGTATGACGTCATGTGGTATTACGTTATTACGAATAACGTTATATTGTGTTACTGTATAACGTATGACGTTGTGTAGTGTAACGTTATAACGTATGACGTCATGTAGTATTACGCTATAAATTATGACGATATATAGTTTATATAGAATTACGATATAACGCACATCGTTCTGTAGAATTACGTTATACCGTATGACGGTATATTGTGTTACTTTATAACGTATGACGTTATGTATTATTACGATATAACGTACGACGTTATGCAGTATTACGTTATAACGTATGTTGTTATGTTGTATTTCGATATAACGTACAACATTATATAGAATTACGATATAACGCACAACGTTATGTAGTATTACGTTATAACGTATGACGTCATGTAGTTTTGCGTTATAACGTACAACGTTACGCAGTATTACGTTATAACGTATGACGTTATGGAGTATTACGTTATAACGTATGACGCCATGTGGTATTACGTTATTACGAATAACGTTATATTGTGTTACTGTATAACGTATGACGTTGTGTAGTGTTACGTTATAACGTATGACGTCATGTAGTATTACGCTATAAAGTATGACGACATGTAGTATTACGTTATAGCGAATGACGATATGTAGTATTACGTTATAACGTATGACGTCATGTGGTATTACGTTATTACGAATAACGTTATATTGTGTTACTTTATAACGTATGACGTTATGTTGTATTACGTTATAACGTATGACGTAATGTTGTATTACGCTATAACGTACAACATTATATAGAATTACGATATAACGCACAACGTTATGTAGTATTACGTTATAGCGAATGACGATATGTAGTATTACGTTATAACGTATGACGTCATGTGGTATTACGTTATTACGAATAACGTTATATTGTGTTACTTTATAACGTATGACGTTATGTTGTATTACGTTATAACATATGACGTAATGTTGTATTACGCTATAGCGAATGACGACATGTAGTATTACGTTATAACGTATGACGTAATGTAGTACTAGAATATAACGTATGATGTTACGCAGTATTAGGTTATAACGTATGACGTTATGTTGTATTACGTTATAACGTATGTCGTTATGTTGTATTACGATATAACGTACAACATTATATAGAATTACGATATAACGCACAACGTTATGTAGTATTACATTATAGCGAATGACGATATGTAGTATTACGTTATAACGTATGACGTCATGTGGTATTACCTTATTACGAATAACGTCATATTGTGTTACTTTATAACGTATGACGTTATGTTGTATTACGTTATAACGTATGACGTAATGTTGTATTACGCTATAGCGAATGACGACATGTAGTATTACGTTATAGCGAATGACGATATGTAGTATTACGTTATAACGTATGACGTCATATGGTATTACGTTATTACGAATAACGTTATATTGTGTTACTTTATAACGTATGACGTTATGTAGTATTACGTTATAACGTATGACGTTATGTTGTATTACGCTATAAAGTATGACGATATATAGATTATATAGAATTACGATATAACGCACATCGTTATGTAGAATTACGTTATACCGTATGACGTTATATTGTGTTACTTTATAACGTATGACGTTATGTATTATTACGATATAACGTACGTCGTTATGCAGTATTAGGTTATAACGTATGACGTCATGTACTTTTGCGTTATAACGTACGACGTTACGCAGTATTACGTTATAACGTATGTCGTTATGGAGTATTACGTTATAACGTATGACTTCATGTGGTATTACGTTATTACGAATAACGTTATATTGTGTTACTGTATAACGTATGACGTTGTGTAGTGATACGTTATAACGTATGACGTTATGTTGTATTACGCTATAAAGTATGACGATATATAGTTTATATAGAATTACGATATAACGCACATCGTTATGTAGAATTACGTTATACCGTATGACGTTATATTGTGTTACTTTATAACGTATGACGTCATGTGGTATTACGCTATAGAGAATGACGATATGTAGTATTTCGTTATAACGTATGACGTAATGTAGTACTAGAATATAACGTATGACGTTATGGAGTATTACGTTATAACGTATGACGTCATGTGGTATTAAGTTATTACGAATAACGTTATATTGTGTTAGTTTATAGCGCACAACGTTATGTAGTATTACGTTATAACGTATGACGTTATGTTGTATTACGTTATAACGTATGACGCTATGTTGTATTACGCTACAAAGTATGACGATATATAGATTATATAGAATTACGATATAACGCACAACGTTATGTAGTATTATGTTATAACGTATGACGTTATGTTGTATTACGTTATAACGTATTGACGCTATGTTGTATTACGCTACAAAGTATGACGATATATAGATTATATAGAATTACGATATAACGCACAACGTTATGTAGTATTATGTTATAACGTATGACGTTATGTTGTATTACGTTATAACGTATGACGTTATGTTGTATTACGCTACTAAGTATGACGATATATAGATTATATAGAATTACGATATAACGCACATCGTTATGTAGTATTACGTTATTCCGTATGACGTTATATTGTGTTACTTTAGAACGTATGACGTTATGTATTATTACGATATAACGTACGACGTTATGCAGTATTAGGTTATTACGTATGACGTCATGTAGTTTTACGTTATAACGTATGACGTCATGTAGTTTTACGTTATAACGTATGTCGTCATGTAGTATCACGTTATAGCGAAAGACGGTATGTAGTATTACGTTATAACGTATGACGTCATGTAGTACTCGAATATAACGTATGACGTTATGTAGTATTACTTTATTACGAATAACGTTATATTGTGTGTCTTTATAACGTACGACGTTATGTATTATTACGATATAACGTATGATGTTACGCAGTATTAGGTTATAACGTATGACGTTATGGAGTATTACGTTATAACGTATGACGTTACGCAGTATTACGTTATAACGTATGACGTTATGGAGTATTACTTTACAACGTATGACGTCATGTGGTATTACGCTATAGAGAATGACGATATGTAGTATTACGCTATAACGTATGACGTAATGTAGTACTAGAATATAACGTATGACGTTATGTAGTATTACGTTATAACGTATGACGTTATGTTGTATTACGTTATAACGTATGTCGTTATGTTGTATTACGATATAACGTACAACATTATATAGAATTACGATATAACGCACAACGTTATGCAGTATTACGTTATAACGTATGACGTTATGTTGTATTACGTTATAACGTATGTCGTTATGTTGTATTACGATATAACGTACAACATTATATAGAATTACGATATAACGCACAACGTTATGTAGTATTACGTTATAGCGAATGACGATATGTAGTATTACGTTATAACGTATGACGTCATGTGGTATTACGTTATTACGAATAACGTTATATTGTGTTACTTTATAACGTATGACGTTATGTTGTATTACGTTATAACGTATGACGTAATGTTGTATTACGCTATAGCGAATGACGACATGTAGTATTACGTTATAGCGAATGACGATATGTAGTATTACGTTATAACGTATGACGTCATGTGGTATTACGTTATTACGAATAACGTTACATTGTGTTACTTTATAACGTATGACGTTATGTTGTATTACGTTATAACGTATGACGTACTGTTGTATTACGCTACAGCGAATGACGACATGTAGTATTACGTTATAACGTATGACGTAATGTAGCACTAGAATATAACGTATGATGTTACGCAGTATTAGGTTATAACGTATGACGTTATGGAGTATTACGTTATAACGTATGACGTCATGTGGTTTTAAGTTATTACGAATAACGTTATATTGTGTTACTTTATAGCGCACAACGTTATGTAGTATTACGTTATAACGTATGACGTTATGTTGTATTACGCTATAAAGTATGACGATATATAGATTATATAGAATTACGATATAACGCACATCGTTATGTAGAATTACGTTATACCGTATGACGTTATATTGTGTTACTTTGTAACGTATGACGTTATGTATTATTACGATATAACGTACGTCGTTATGCAGTATTAGGTTATAAGGTATGTCGTTATGTTCTATTACGATATAACGTACAACATTATATAGAATTACGATATAACGCACAACGTTATGCAGTATTATGTTATAACGTATGACGTCATGTAGTTGTGCGTTATAACGTACGACGTTACGCAGTATTACGTTATAACGTATGACGTTATGGAGTATTACGTTATAACGTATGACTTCATGTGGTATTACGTTATTACGAATAACGTTATATTGTGTTACTGTATAACGTATGACGTTGTGTAGTGATACGTTATAACGTATGACGTTATGTTGTATTACGCTATAAAGTATGACGATATATAGTTTATATAGAATTACGATATAACGCACATCGTTATGTAGAATTACGTTATACCGTATGACGTTATGTTGTATTACGCTATAAAGTATGACGATATATAGTTTATATAGAATTACGATATAACGCACAACGTTATGTAGTATTACGTTATAGCGAATGACGATATGTAGTATTACGTTATAACGTATGACGTCATGTGGTATTACGTTATTACGAATAACGTTATATTGTGTTACTTTATAACGTTTGACGTTATGTTGTATTACGTTATAACGTATGACGTAATGTTGTATTACGCTATAACGTACAACATTATATAGAATTACGATATAACGCACAACGTTATGTAGTATTACGTTATAACGTATGACGTAATGTAGTACTAGAATATAACGTATGATGTTACGCAGTATTAGGTTATAACATATGACGTTATGTTGTATTACGTTATAACGTATGTCGTTATGTTGTATTACGATATAACGTACAACATTATATAGAATTACGATATAACGCACAACGTTATGTAGTATTACGTTATAGCGAATGACGATATGTAGTATTACGTTATAACGTATGACGTCATGTGGTATTTCGTTATTACGAATAACGTTATATTGTGTTACTTTATAACGTATGACGTTATGTTGTATTACGTTATAACGTATGACGTAATGTTGTATTACGCTATAGCGAATGACGACATGTAGTATTACGTTATAGCGAATGACGATATGTAGTATTACGTTATAACGTATGACGTCATATGGTATTACGTTATTACGAATAACGTTATATTGTGTTACTTTATAACGTATGACGTTATGTTGTATTACGTTATAACGTATGACGTACAGTTGTATTACGCTACAGCGAATGACGACATGTAGTATTACGTTATAACGTATGACGTAATGTAGTACTAGAATATAACGTATGATGTTACGCAGTATTAGGTTATAACGTATGACGTTATGGAGTATTACGTTATAACGTATGACGTCATGTGGTATTAAGTTATTACGAATAAAGTTATATTGTGTTACTTTATAGCACACAACGTTATGTAGTATTACGTTATAACGTATGACGTTATGTTGTATTACGCTATAAAGTATGACGATATATAGATTATATAGAATTACGATATAACGCACATCGTTGTGTAGAATTACGTTTTACCGTATGACGTTATATTGTGTTACTTTATAACGTATGACGTTATGTATTATTACGTTATAACGTATGACGTAATGTTGTATTACGCTATAGCGAATGACGACATGTAGTATTACGTTATTACGTATGACGTAATGTAGTACTAGAATATAGCGTATGATGTTACGCAGTATTAGGTTATAACGTATGACGTTATGGAGTATTACGTTATAACGTATGACGTTACGCAGTATTACGTTATAACGTATGACGTTATGGAGTATTACTATACAACCTATGACGTCATGTGGTATTACGCTATAGAGAATGACGATATATAGTATTACGTTATAACGTATGACGTAATGTAGTACTAGAATATAACGTATGACGTTATGGAGTATTACGTTATAACGTATGACGTCATGTGGTATTAAGTTATTACGAATAACGTTATATTGTGTTACTTTATAGCGCACAACGTTATGTAGTATTACGTTATAACGTATGACGTTATGTTGTATTACGCTATAAAGTATGACGATATATAGATTATATAGAATTACGATATAACGCACATCGTTATGTAGAATTACGTTATACCGTATGACGTTATATTGTGTTACTTGATAACGTATGACGTTATGTATTATTACGATATAACGTACGTCGTTATGTAGTATTAGGTTATAACGTATGTCGTTATGTTGTATTACGATATAACGTACAACATTATATAGAATTACGATATAACGCAAACGTTATGCAGTATTATGTTATAACGTATGACGTCATGTAGTTTTGCGTTATAACGTACGACGTTACGCAGTATTACGTTATAACGTATGACGTTATGGAGTATTACGTTATAACGTATGACGTTACGCAGTATTACGTTATAACGTATGTCGTTATGTTGTATTACGTTATAACGTATGACGTAATGTTGTATTACGCTATAGCGAATGACGACATGTAGTATTACGTTATAACGTATGACGTAATGTAGTACTAGAATATAGCGTATGGTGTTACGCAGTATTAGGTTATAACGTATGACATTATGGAGTATTACGTTATAACGTATGACGTTACGCAGTATTACGTTATAACGTATGACGTTATGGAGTATTACTTTACAACGTATGACGTCATGTGGTATTACGCTATAGAGAATGACGATATGTAGTATTACGTTATAACGTATGACGTAATGTAGTACTAGAATATAACGTATGACGTTATGGAGTATTACGTTGTAACGTATGACTTCATGTGGTATTACGTTATTACGAATAACGTTATATTGTGTTACTGTATAACGTATGACGTTGTGTAGTGATACGTTATAACGTATGACGTTATGTTGTATTACGCTATAAAGTATGACGATATATAGTTTATATAGAATTACGATATAACGCACATCGTTATGTAGAATTACGTTATACCGTATGACGTTATATTGTGTTACTTTATAACGTATGATGTTATCGCAGTATTAGGTTATAAAGTATGACGTTATGGAGTATTACGTTATAACGTATGACGTTACGCAGTATTACGTTATAACGTATGACGTTACGCAGTATTACGTTATAAAGTATGACGTTATGTTGTATTACGTTATAACGTATGACGTAATGTTGTATTAGGCTATAGCGAATGACGACATGTAGTATTACGTTATAACGTATGACGTAATGTAGTACTAGAATATAACGTATGATGTTACGCAGTATTAGGTTATAACGTATGACGTTATGGAGTATTACGTTATAACGTATGACGTCATGTGGTATTACGTTATTACGAATAACGTTATATTGTGTTACTGTATAACGTATGACGTTGTGTAGTGTTACGTTATAACGTATGACGTCATGTAGTATTACGTAATAACGTATGACTTCATGTGGTATTACGTTATTACGAATAACGTTATATTGTGTTACTGTATAACGTATGACGTTGTGTAGTGATACGTTATAACGTATGACGTTATGTTGTATTACGCTATAAAGTATGACGATGTATAGTTTATATAGAATTACGATATAACGCACATCGTTTTGTAGAATTACGTTATACCGTATGACGTTATATTGTGTTACTTTATAACGTATGACGTTATGTATTATTACGTTATAACGTATGACGTTATGTAGTTTTGCGTTATAACGTATGACGTTACGCAGTATTACGTTATAACGTATGATGTTATGCTGTATTACGTTATAACTTATAACTTTATGTAGTATTACGATATAACGTACAACATTATATAGAATTACGATATAACGCACAACGTTATGTAGTATTACGTTACAGCGAATGAAGATATCTAGTATTACGTTATAACGTATGACGTCATGTGGTATTACGTTATTACGAATAACGTTATATTGGGTTACTTTATAACGTATGACGTTATGTTGTATTACGTTATAGCGTATGTCGTTATGTTGTATTACGATATAACGTACAACATTATATAGAATTACGATATAACGCACAACGTTATGTAGTATTACGTTATATTGAATGACGATATCTAGTATTACGTTATAACGTATGACGTCATTTGGTATTACGTTATTACGAATAACGTTATAGTGTGTTACTTTATAACGTATGACGTTATGTTGTATTACGTTATAACGTATGACGTAATGTTGTATTAGGCTATAGCGAATGACGACATGTAGTATTACGTTATAACGTATGACGTAATGTAGTACTAGAATATAACGTATGATGTTACGCAGTATTAGGTTATAACGTATGACGTTATGCAGTATTACGTTATAACGTATGTCGTTATGTTGTATTACGATATAACGTACAACATTATATAGAATTACGATATAACGCACAACGTTATGTAGTATTACGTTATAGCGAATGACGATATCTAGTATTACGTTATAACGTATGACGTCATGTGGTATTACGTTATTACGCATAACGTTATATTGCGTTACTTTATAACGTATGACGTTATATTGTATTACGTTATAACGTATGTCGTTATGTTGTATTACGATATAACGTACAACATTATATAGAATTACGATATAACGCACAACGTTATGTAGTATTACGTTATAGCGAATGACGATATCTAGTATTACGTTATAACGTATGACGTCATGTGGTATTACGTTATTACGAATAACGTTATATTGGGTTACTTTATAACGTATGACGTTATGTTGTATTACCTTATAACGTATGTCGTTATGTTGTATTACGATATAACGTACAACATTATATAGAACTACGATATAACGCACAACGTTATGTAGTATTACGTTATATTGAATGACGATATCTAGTATTACGTTATAACGTATGACGTCATGTGGTATTACGTTATTACGAATAACGTTATATTGTGTTACTGTATAACGTATGACGTTGTGTAGTGTAACGTTATAACGTATGACGTCATGTAGTATTACGCTATAAAGTATGACGATATATAGTTTATATAGAATTACGATATAACGCACATCGTTCTGTAGAATTACGTTATACCGTATGACGGTATATTGTGTTACTTTATAACGTATGACGTTATGTATTATTACGATATAACGTACGACGTTATGCAGTATTACGTTATAACGTATGTTGTTATGTTGTATTTCGATATAACGTACAACATTATATAGAATTACGATATAACGCACAACGTTATGTAGTATTACGTTATAACGTATGACGTCATGTAGTTTTGCGTTATAACGTACAACGTTACGCAGTATTACGTTATAACGTATGACGTTATGGAGTATTACGTTATAACGTATGACGCCATGTGGTATTACGTTATTACGAATAACGTTATATTGTGTTACTGTATAACGTATGACGTTGTGTAGTGTTACGTTATAACGTATGACGTCATGTAGTATTACGCTATAAAGTATGACGACATGTAGTATTACGTTATAGCGAATGACGATATGTAGTATTACGTTATAACGTATGACGTCATGTGGTATTACGTTATTACGAATAACGTTATATTGTGTTACTTTATAACGTATGACGTTATGTTGTATTACGTTATAACGTATGACGTAATGTTGTATTACGCTATAACGTACAACATTATATAGAATTACGATATAACGCACAACGTTATGTAGTATTACGTTATAGCGAATGACGATATGTAGTATTACGTTATAACGTATGACGTCATGTGGTATTACGTTATTACGAATAACGTTATATTGTGTTACTTTATAACGTATGACGTTATGTTGTATTACGTTATAACATATGACGTAATGTTGTATTACGCTATAGCGAATGACGACATGTAGTATTACGTTATAACGTATGACGTAATGTAGTACTAGAATATAACGTATGATGTTACGCAGTATTAGGTTATAACGTATGACGTTATGTTGTATTACGTTATAACGTATGTCGTTATGTTGTATTACGATATAACGTACAACATTATATAGAATTACGATATAACGCACAACGTTATGTAGTATTACATTATAGCGAATGACGATATGTAGTATTACGTTATAACGTATGACGTCATGTGGTATTACCTTATTACGAATAACGTCATATTGTGTTACTTTATAACGTATGACGTTATGTTGTATTACGTTATAACGTATGACGTAATGTTGTATTACGCTATAGCGAATGACGACATGTAGTATTACGTTATAGCGAATGACGATATGTAGTATTACGTTATAACGTATGACGTCATATGGTATTACGTTATTACGAATAACGTTATATTGTGTTACTTTATAACGTATGACGTTATGTAGTATTACGTTATAACGTATGACGTTATGTTGTATTACGCTATAAAGTATGACGATATATAGATTATATAGAATTACGATATAACGCACATCGTTATGTAGAATTACGTTATACCGTATGACGTTATATTGTGTTACTTTATAACGTATGACGTTATGTATTATTACGATATAACGTACGTCGTTATGCAGTATTAGGTTATAACGTATGACGTCATGTACTTTTGCGTTATAACGTACGACGTTACGCAGTATTACGTTATAACGTATGTCGTTATGGAGTATTACGTTATAACGTATGACTTCATGTGGTATTACGTTATTACGAATAACGTTATATTGTGTTACTGTATAACGTATGACGTTGTGTAGTGATACGTTATAACGTATGACGTTATGTTGTATTACGCTATAAAGTATGACGATATATAGTTTATATAGAATTACGATATAACGCACATCGTTATGTAGAATTACGTTATACCGTATGACGTTATATTGTGTTACTTTATAACGTATGACGTCATGTGGTATTACGCTATAGAGAATGACGATATGTAGTATTTCGTTATAACGTATGACGTAATGTAGTACTAGAATATAACGTATGACGTTATGGAGTATTACGTTATAACGTATGACGTCATGTGGTATTAAGTTATTACGAATAACGTTATATTGTGTTAGTTTATAGCGCACAACGTTATGTAGTATTACGTTATAACGTATGACGTTATGTTGTATTACGCTATAAAGTATTACGATATATAGATTATATAGAATTACGATATAACGCACATCGTTATGTAGAATTACGTTATACCGTATGACGTTATATTGTGTTACTTTATAACGTATGACGTTATGTATTATTACGATATAACGTGCGTCGTTTTGCAGTATTAGGTTATAACGTATGTCGTTATGTTGTATCTCGATATAACGTACAACATTATATAGAATTATGATATAACGCACAACGCTATGCAGTATTATGTTATAACGTATGACGTCATGTAGTTTTGCGTTATAACGTACGACGTTACGCAGTATTACGTTATAACGTATGACGTTATGGAGTATTACGTTATAACGTATGACTTCATGTGGTATTACGTTATTACGAATAACGTTATATTGTGTTACTGTATAACGTATGACGTTGTGTAGTGATACGTTATAACGTATGACGTTGTGTTGTATTACGCTATAAAGTATGACGATATATAGTTTATATAGAATTACGATATAACGCACATCGTTATGTAGAATTACGTTATACCGTATGACGTTATATTGTGTTACTTTATAACGTATGATGTTATCGCAGTATTAGGTTATAAAGTATGACGTTAAGGAGTATCACGTTATAACGTATGACGTTACGCAGTATTACGTTATAACGTATGACGTTACGCAGTATTACGTTATAACGTATGACGTTATGTTGTATTACGTTATAACGTATGACGTAATGTTCTATTACGCTACAGCGAATGACGACATGTAGTATTACGTTATAACGTATGACGTAATGTAGTACTAGAATATAGCGTATGATGTTACGCAGTATTAGGTTATAACGTATGACGTTATGGAGTATTACGTTATAACGTATGACGTCATATGGTATTACGTTATTACGAATAACGTTATATTGTGTTACTTTATAACGTATGACGTTATGTAGTATTACGTTATAACGTATGACGTTATGTTGTATTACGCTATAAAGTATGACGATATATAGATTATATAGAATTACGATATAACGCACATCGTTATGTAGAATTACGTTATACCGTATGACGTTATATTGTGTTACTTTATAACGTATGACGTTATGTATTATTACGATATAACGTACGTCGTTATGCAGTATTAGGTTATAACGTATGACGTCATGTAGTTTTGCGTTATAACGTACAACGTTACGCAGTATTACGTTATAACGTATGACGTTATGGAGTATTACGTTATAACGTATGACGTCATGTGGTATTACGTTATTACGAATAACGTTATATTGTGTTACTGTATAACGTATGACGTTGTGTAGTGTTACGTTATAACGTATGACGTCATGTAGTATTACGCTATAAAGTATGACGATATATAGTTTATATAGAATTACGATATAACGCACATCGTTCTGTAGAATTACGTTATAACGTATGACGTTATGTTGTATTACGTTATAACGTATGTCGTTATGTTGTATTACGATATAACGTACAACATTATATAGAATTACGATATAACGCACAACGTTATGTAGTATTACGTTATAGCGAATGACGATATCTAGTATTACGTTATAACGTATGACGTCATGTGGTATTACGTTATTACGAATAACGTTATATTGGGTTACTTTATAACGTATGACGTTATGTTGTATTACGTTATAACGTATGTCGTTATGTTGTATTACGATATAACGTACAACATTATATAGAATTACGATATAACGCACAACATTATATAGAATTACGATATAACGCACAACGTTATGCAGTATTACGTTATAACGTATGACGTCATGTGGTATTACGTTATTACGAATAACGTTATATTGTGTTACTGTATAACGTATGACGTTGTGTAGTGGTACGTTATAACGTATGACGTTATGTTGTATTACGCTATAAAGTATGACGATATATATTTTATATAGAATTACGATATAACGCACATCGTTATGTAGAATTACGTTATACCGTATGACGTTATATTGTGTTACTTTATAACGTATGACGTTATGTATTATTACGTTATAACGTATGACGTTATGTAGTTTTACGTTATAACGTATGACGCTATGCTGTATTACGTTATAACTTATAACTTTATGTAGTGTTACGATATAACGTACAACATTATATAGAATTACGATATAACGCACAACGTTATGCAGTATTACGTTATAACGTATGACGTTATGTTGTATTACGTTATAACGTATGTCGTTATGTTGTATTACGATATAACGTACAACATTATATAGAATGACGATATAACGCACAACGTTATGTAGTATTACGTTATAACGTATGACGTTATGTTGTATTACGTTATAACGTATGACGTTATGTTGTATTACGCTACAAAGTATGACGATATATAGATTATATATAATTGCGATATAACGCACATCGTTATGTAGTATTACGTTATACCGTATTACGTTATATTGTGTTACTTTATAACGTATGACGTTATGTATTATTACGATATAACGTACGACGTTATGCAGTATTACGTTATAACGTATGTCGTTATGTTGTATTACGATATAACGTACAACATTATATAGAATTACGATATAACGCACAACGTTATGTAGTATTACGTTATAACGTATGACGTTATGTTGTATTACGTTATAACGTATGTCGTTATGTTGTATTACGATATAACGTACAACATTATATAGAATTACGATATTACACACAACGTTATGCAGTATTACGTTATAGCGAATGACGATATGTAGTATTACGTTATAACGTATGACGTCATGTGGTATTACGTTATTACGAATAACGTTATATTGTGTTACTTTATATCGTATGACGTTATGTTGTATTACGTTATAACGTATGACGTAATGTTGTATTACGCTATAGCGAATGACGACATGTAGTATTACGTTATAACGTATGACGTAATGTAGTACTAGAATATAACGTATGATGTTACGCAGTATTAGGTTATAACGTATGACGTTATGTGGTATTACGTTATAACTTATAAATTTATGTAGTATTACGATATAACGTACAACATTATATAGAATTACGATATAACGCACAGCGTTATGTACTATTACGTTATAACGTATGACGTTATGTTGTATTACGCTACAAAGTATGACGATATATAGATTATATAGAATTACGATATAACGCACATCGTTATGTAGTACTACGTTATTCCGTATGACGTTATATTGTGTTACTTTATAACGTATGACGTTATGTATTATTACGATATAACGTACGACGTTATGCAGTATTAGGTTATTACGTATGACGTCATGTAGTTTTACGTTATAACGTATGACGTCATGTAGTTTTATGTTATAACGTATGTCGTCATGTAGTATCACGTTATAGCGAAAGACGATATGTAGTATTACGTTATAACGTATGACGTCATGTAGTATTACTTTATTACGAATAACGTTATATTGTGTGTCTTTATAACTTACGACGTTATGTATTATTACGATATAACGTATGATGTTACGCAGTATTAGGTTATAACGTATGACGTTATGGAGTATTACTTTACAACGTATGACGTCATGTGGTATTACGCTATAGAGAATGAAGATATGTAGTATTACGTTATAACGTATGACGTAATGTAGTACTAGAATATAACGTATGACGTTATGTAGTATTACGTTATAACGTATGACGTTATGTTGTATTACGTTATAACGTATGACGTAATGTTGTATTAGGCTATAGCGAATGACGACATGTAGTATTACGTTATAACGTATGACGCTATGGAGTATTACGTTATAACGTATGACGTCATGTGGTATTACGTTATTACGAATAACATTATATTGTGTTACTGTATAACGTATGACGTTGTGTAGTGTTACGTTATAACGTATGACGTCATGTAGTATTACGTTATAACGTATGACTTCATGTGGTATTACTTTATTACGAATAACGTTATATTGTGTTACTGTATAACGTATGACGTTGTGTAGTGTTACGTTATAACGTATGACGTCATGTAGTATTACGTTATAACGTATGACTTCATGTGGTATTACGTTATTACGAATAACGTTATATTGTGTTACTGTATAACGTATGACGTTGTGTAGTGGTACGTTATAACGTATGACGTTATGTTGTATTACGCTATAAAGTATGACGATATATAGTTTATGTAGAATTACGATATAACGCACATCGTTATGTAGAATTACGTTATAACGTGTGACGTTATATTGTGTTACTTTATAACGTATGACGTTATGTATTATTACGTTATAACGTATGACGTTATGTAGTTTTACGTTATAACGTATGACGCTATGCTGTATTACGTTATAACTTATAACTTTATGTAGTATTACGATATAACGTACAACATTATATAGAATTACGATATAACGCACAACGTTATGCAGTATTACGTTATAACGTATGACGTTATGTTGTATTACGTTATAACGTATGTCGTTATGTTGTATTACGATATAACGTACAACATTATATAGAATTACGATATAACGCACAACGTTATGTAGTATTACGTTATAACGTATGACGTTATGTTGTATTACGCTACAAAGTTTGACGATATACAGATTATATAGAATTACGATATAACGCACATCGTTATGTAGTATTACGTTATACCGTATTACGTTATATTGTGTTACTTTATAACGTATGACGTTATGTATTATTACGATATAACGTACGACGTTATGCAGTATTACGTTATAACGTATGTCGTTATGTTGTATTACAATATAACGTACAACATTATATAGAATTACGATATAACGCACAATGTTATGTAGTATTACGTTATAACGTATGACGTTATGTTGTATTACATTATAACGTATGTCGTTATGTTGTATTACGATATAACGTACAACATTATATAGAATTACGATATTACGCACAACGTTATGTAGTATTACGTTATAGCGAATGACGATATGTAGTATTACGTTATAACGTATGACGTCATGTGGTATTACGTTATTACGAATAACGTTATATTGTGTTACTTTATAACGTATGACGTTATGTTGTATTACGTTATAACGTATGACGTAATGTTGTATTACGCTATAGCGAATGACGACATGTAGTATTACGTTATAACGTATGACGTAATGTAGTACTAGAATATAACGTATGATGTTACGCAGTATCAGGTTATAACGTATGACGTTATGTGGTATTACGTTATAACTTATAACTTTATGTAGTATTACGATATAACGTACAACATTATATAGAATTACGATATAACGCACAACGTTATGTAGTATTACGTTATAACGTATGACGTTATGTTGTATTACGCTACAAAGTATGACGATATATAGATTATATAGAATTACGATATAACGCACATCGTTATGTAGTACTACGTTATTCCGTATGACGTTATATTGTGTTACTTTATAACGTATGACGTTATGTATTATTACGATATAACGTACGACGTTATGCAGTATTAGGTTATTACGTATGACGTCATGTAGTTTTACGTTATAACGTATGACGTCATGTAGTTTTACGTTATAACGTATGTCGTCATGTAGTATCACGTTATAGCGAAAGACGATATGTAGTATTACGTTATAACGTATGACGTCATGTAGTATTACTTTATTACGAATAACGTTATATTGTGTGTCTTTATAACGTACGACGTTATGTATTATTACGATATAACGTATGATGTTACGCAGTATTAGGTTATAACGTATGACGTTATGGAGTATTACTTTACAACGTATGACGTCATGTGGTATTACGCTATAGAGAATGAAGATATGTAGTATTACGTTATAACGTATGACGTAATGTAGTACTAGAATATAACGTATGACGTTATGTAGTATTACGTTATAACGTATGACGTTATGTTGTATTACGTTATAACGTATGACGTAATGTTGTATTAGGCTATAGCGAATGACGACATGTAGTATTACGTTATAACGTATGACGCTATGGAGTATTACGTTATAACGTATGACGTCATGTGGTATTACGTTATTACGAATAACATTATATTGTGTTACTGTATAACGTATGACGTTGTGTAGTGTTACGTTATAACGTATGACGTCATGTAGTATTACGTTATAACGTATGACTTCATGTGGTATTACTTTATTACGAATAACGTTATATTGTGTTACTGTATAACGTATGACGTTGTGTAGTGTTACGTTATAACGTATGACGTCATGTAGTATTACGTTATAACGTATGACTTCATGTGGTATTACGTTATTACGAATAACGTTATATTGTGTTACTGTATAACGTATGACGTTGTGTAGTGGTACGTTATAACGTATGACGTTATGTTGTATTACGCTATAAAGTATGACGATATATAGTTTATGTAGAATTACGATATAACGCACATCGTTATGTAGAATTACGTTATAACGTGTGACGTTATATTGTGTTACTTTATAACGTATGACGTTATGTATTATTACGTTATAACGTATGACGTTATGTAGTTTTACGTTATAACGTATGACGCTATGCTGTATTACGTTATAACTTATAACTTTATGTAGTATTACGATATAACGTACAACATTATATAGAATTACGATATAACGCACAACGTTATGCAGTATTACGTTATAACGTATGACGTTATGTTGTATTACGTTATAACGTATGTCGTTATGTTGTATTACGATATAACGTACAACATTATATAGAATTACGATATAACGCACAACGTTATGTAGTATTACGTTATAACGTATGACGTTATGTTGTATTACGCTACAAAGTTTGACGATATACAGATTATATAGAATTACGATATAACGCACATCGTTATGTAGTATTACGTTATACCGTATTACGTTATATTGTGTTACTTTATAACGTATGACGTTATGTATTATTACGATATAACGTACGACGTTATGCAGTATTACGTTATAACGTATGTCGTTATGTTGTATTACAATATAACGTACAACATTATATAGAATTACGATATAACGCACAATGTTATGTAGTATTACGTTATAACGTATGACGTTATGTTGTATTACATTATAACGTTTGTCGTTATGTTGTATTACGATATAACGTACAACATTATATAGAATTACGATATTACGCACAACGTTATGTAGTATTACGTTATAGCGAATGACGATATGTAGTATTACGTTATAACGTATGACGTCATGTGGTATTACGTTATTACGAATAACGTTATATTGTGTTACTTTATAACGTATGACGTTATGTTGTATTACGTTATAACGTATGACGTAATGTTGTATTACGCTATAGCGAATGACGACATGTAGTATTACGTTATAACGTATGACGTAATGTAGTACTAGAATATAACGTATGATGTTACGCAGTATTAGGTTATAACGTATGACGTTATGTGGTATTACGTTATAACTTATAACTTTATGTAGTATTACGATATAACGTACAACATTATATAGAATTACGATATAACGCACAACGTTATGTAGTATTACGTTATAACGTATGACGTTATGTTGTATTACGCTACAAAGTATGACGATATATAGATTATATAGAATTACGATATAACGCAAATCGTTATGTAGTACTACGTTATTCCGTATGACGTTATATTGTGTTACTTTATAACGTATGACGTTATGTATTATTGCGATATAACGTACGACGTTATGCAGTATTAGGTTATTACGTATGACGTCATGTAGTTTTACGTTATAACGTATGACGTCATGTAGTTTTACGTTATAACGTATGTCGTCATGTAGTATCACGTTATAGCGAAAGACGATATGTAGTATTACGTTATAACGTATGACGTCATGTAGTATTACTTTATTACGAATAACGTTATATTGTGTGTCTTTATAACGTACGACGTTATGTATTATTACGATATAACGTATGATGTTACGCAGTATTAGGTTATAACGTATGACGTTATGGAGTATTACGCTATAACGTATGACGTAATGTAGTACTAGAATATAACGTATGACGTTATGTAGTATTACGTTATAACGTATGACGTTATGTTGTATTACGTTATAACGTATGACGTAATGTTGTATTAGGCTATAGCGAATGACGACATGTAGTATTACGTTATAACGTATGACGTAATGTAGTACTAGAATATTACGTATGATGTTACGCAGTATTAGGTTATGACGTATGACGTTATGGAGTATTACGTTATAACGTATGACGTCATGTGGTATTACGTTATTACGAATAACGTTATATTGTGTTACTTTATAACGTATGACGTTATGTTGTATTACGTTATAACGTATGACGTAATGTTGTATTACGCTATAGCGAATGACGACATGTAGTATTACGTTATAACGTATGACGTAATGTAGTACTAGAATATAACGTATGATGTTACGCAGTATTAGGTTATAACGTATGATGTCATGGAGTATTACGTTATAACGTATGACGTCATGTGGTATTACGTTATTACGAATAACGTTATATTGTGTTACTTTATAACGTATGACGTTATGTATTATTACGATATAACGTACGACGTTATGCAGTATTACGTTATAACGTATGTCGTTATGTTGTATTACGATATAACTTACAACATTATATAGAATTACGATATAACGCACAACATTATATAGAATTACGATATAACGCACAACGTTATGCAGTATTACGTTATAACGTATGACGTCATGTGGTATTACGTTATTACGAATAACGTTATATTGTGTTACTGTATAACGTATGACGTTGTGTAGTGGTACGTTATAACGTATGACGTTATGTTGTATTACGCTATAAAGTATGACGATATATATTTTATATAGAATTACGATATAACGCACATCGTTATGTAGAATTACGTTATACCGTATGACGTTATATTGTGTTACTTTATAACGTATGACGTTATGTATTATTACGTTATAACGTATGACGTTATGTAGTTTTACGTTATAACGTATGACGCTATGCTGTATTACGTTATAACTTATAACTTTATGTAGTGTTACGATATAACGTACAACATTATATAGAATTACGATATAACGCACAACGTTATGCAGTATTACGTTATAACGTATGACGTTATGTTGTATTACGTTATAACGTATGTCGTTATGTTGTATTACGATATAACGTACAACATTATATAGAATTACGATATAACGCACAACGTTATGTAGTATTACGTTATAACGTATGACGTTATGTTGTATTACGCTACAAAGTATGACGATATATAGATTATATATAATTACGATATAACGCACAACGTTATGTAGTATTACGTTATACCGTATTACGTTATATTGTGTTACATTATAACGTATGACGTTATGTATTATTACGATATAACGTACGACGTTATGCAGTATTACGTTATAACGTATGTCGTTATGTTGTATTACGATATAACGTACAACATTATATAGAATTACGATATTACACACAACGTTATGCAGTATTACGTTATAGCGAATGACGATATGTAGTATTACGTTATAACGTATGACGTCATGTGGTATTACGTTATTACGAATAACGTTATATTGTGTTACTTTATAACGTATGACGTTATGTTGTATTACGTTATAACGTATGACGTAATGTTGTATTACGCTATAGCGAATGACGACATGTAGTATTACGTTATAACGTATGACGTAATGTAGTACTAGAATATAACGTATGATGTTACGCAGTATTAGGTTATAACGTATGACGTTATGTGGTATTACGTTATAACTTATAACTTTATGTAGTATTACGATATAACGTACAACATTATATAGAATTACGATATAACGCACAACGTTATGTAGTATTACGTTATAACGTATGACGTTATGTTGTATTACGCTACAAAGTATGACGATATATAGATTATATAGAATTACGATATAACGCAAATCGTTATGTAGTACTACGTTATTCCGTATGACGTTATATTGTGTTACTTTATAACGTACGACGTTATGTATTATTACGATATAACGTATGATGTTACGCAGTATTAGGTTATAACGTATGACGTTATGGAGTATTACGCTATAACGTATGACGTAATGTAGTACTAGAATATAACGTATGACGTTATGTAGTATTACGTTATGACGTATGACGTTATGGAGTATTACGTTATAACGTATGACGTCATGTGGTATTACGTTATTACGAATAACGTTATATTGTGTTACTTTGTAACGTATGACGTTATGTTGTATTACGTTATAACGTATGACGTAATGTTGTATTACGCTATAGCGAATGACGACATGTAGTATTACGTTATAACGTATGACGTAATGTAGTACTAGAATATAACGTATGATGTTACGCAGTATTAGGTTATAACGTATGATGTCATGGAGTATTACGTTATAACGTATGACGTCATGTGGTATTACGTTATTACGAATAACGTTATATTGTGTTACTGTATAACGTATGACGTTGTGTAGTGTTACGTTATAACGTATGACGTCATGTAGTATTACGTTATAACGTATGACTTCATGTGGTATTACGTTATTACGAATAACGTTATATTGTGTTACTGTATAACGTATGACGTTGTGTAGTGGTACGTTATAACGTATGACGTTATGTTGTATTACGCTATAAAGTATCACGATATATAGTTTATATAGAATTACGATATAACGCACATCGTTATGTAGAATTACGTTATACCGTATGACGTTATATTGTGTTACTTTATAACATATGACGTTATGTATTATTACGTTATAACGTATGACGTTATGTAGTTTTACGTTATAACGTATGACGCTATGCTGTATTACGTTATAACTTATAACTTTATGTAGTGTTACGATATAACGTACAACATTATATAGAATTACGATATAACGCACAACGTTATGCAGTATTACGTTATAACGTATGACGTTATGTTGTATTACGTTATAACGTATGTCGTTATGCTGTATTACGATATAACATACATCATTATATAGAATTACGATATAACGCACAACGTTATGTAGTATTACGTTATAACGTATGACGTTATGTTGTATTACGTTATAACGTATGTCGTTATGTTGTATTACGATATAACGTACAACATTATATAGAATTACGATATTACGCACAACGTTATGCAGTATTACGTTATAGCGAATGACGATATGTAGTATTACGTTATAACGTATGACGTCATGTGGTATTACGTTATTACGAATAACGTTATATTGTGTTCCTTTATAACGTATGACGTTATGTTGTATTACGTTATAACGTATGCCGTAATGTTGTATTACGCTATAGCGAATGACGACATGTAGTATTACGTTATAACGTATGACGCAATGTAGTACCAGAATATAACGTATGATGTTACGCAGTATTAGGTTATAACGTATGACGTTATGTGGTATTACGTTATAACTTATAACTTTATGTAGTATTACGATATAACGTACAACATTATATAGAATTACGATATAACGCACAACGTTACGTAGTATTACGTTATAACGTATGACGTCATGTAGTATTACTTTATTACGAATGACGTTATATTGTGTGTCTTTATAACGTACGACGTTATGTATTATTACGATATAACGTATGACGTTACGCAGTATTAGGTTATAACGTATGACGTTATGGAGTATTACTTTACAACGTATGACGTCATGTGGTATTACGCTATAGAGAATGAAGATATGTAGTATTACGTTATAACGTATGACGTAATGTAGTACTAGAATATAACGTATGACGTTATGTAGTATTACGTTATAACGTATGACGTTATGTTGTATTACGTTATAACGTATGACGTAATGTTGTATTAGGCTATAGCGAATGACGACATGTAGTATTACGTTATAACGTGTGACGTAATGTAGTACTAGAATATTACGTATGATGTTACGCAGTATTAGGTTATAACGTATGACGTTATGGAGTATTACGTTATAACGTATGACGTCATGTGGTATTACGTTATTACGAATAACATTATATTGTGTTACTGTATAACGTATGACGTTGTGTAGTGTTACGTTATAACGTATGACGTCATGTAGTATTACGTTATAACGTATGACTTCATGTGGTATTACTTTATTACGAATAACGTTATATTGTGTTACTGTATAACGTATGACGTTGTGTAGTGATACGTTATAACGTATGACGTTATGTTGTATTACGCTATAAAGTATGACGATATATAGTTTATATAGAATTACGATATAACGCACATCGTTATGTAGAATTACGTTATACCGTATGACGTTATATTGTGTTACTTTATAACGTATGACGTTATGTATTATTACGTTATAACGTATGACGTTATGTAGTTTTACGTTATAACGTATGACGTTACGCAGTATTACGTTATAACGTATGACGTTATGTTGTATTACGTTATAACTTATAACTTTATGTAATATTACGATATAACGTACAACATTATATAGAATTACGATATAACGCACAACGTTATGCAGTATTACGTTATAACGTATGACGTTATGTTGTATTACGTTATAACGTATGTCGTTATGTTGTATTACGATATAACGTACAACATTATATAGAATTACGATATAACGCACAACGTTATGTAGTATTACGTTATAATGTATGACGTCATGTGGTATTAAGTTATTACGAATAGCGTTATATTGTGTTACTTTATAGCGCACAACGTTATGTAGTATTACGTTATAACGTATGACGTTATGTTGTATTTCGCTATAAAGTATGACGATATATAGATTATATAGAATTACGATATAACGCACATCGTTATGTAGAATTGCGTTATACCGTATGACGTTATATTGTGTTACTTTATAACGTATGACGTTATGTATTATTACGATATAACGTGCGTCGTTATGCAGTATTAGGTTATAACGTATGTCGTTATGTTGTATTACGTTATAACGTATGACGTAATGTTGTATTAGGCTATAGCGAATGACGACATGTAGTATTACGTTATAACGTATGACGTAATGTAGTACTAGAATATAACGTATGATGTTACGCAGTATTAGGTTATAACGTATGACGTTATGGAGTATTACGTTATAACGTATGACGTCATGTGGTATTACGTTATTACGAATAACGTTATATTGTGTTACTGTATAACGTATGACGTTGTGTAGTGTTACGTTATAACGTATGACGTCATGTAGTATTACGTAATAACGTATGACTTCATGTGGTATTACGTTATTACGAATAACGTTATATTGTGTTACTGTATAACGTATGACGTTGTGTAGTGATACGTTATAACGTATGACGTTATGTTGTATTACGCTATGAAGTATGACGATATATAGTTTATATAGAATTACGATATAACGCACATCGTTATGTAGAATTACGTTATACCGTATGACGTTATATTGTGTTACTT
Organism: Bombus terrestris; assembly: GCF_910591885.1. Lineage (NCBI taxonomy): Eukaryota > Metazoa > Arthropoda > Insecta > Hymenoptera > Apidae > Bombus > Bombus terrestris. The sequence continues at coordinate 1,301,969 of NW_025963558.1, forward strand.
TATAACGTATGACGTTATGTATTATTACGTTATAACGAATGACGTTATGTAGTTTTACGTTATAACGTATGACGTTACGCAGTATTACGTTATAACGTATGACGTTATGTTGTATTACGTTATAACTTATAACTTTATGTAATATTACGATATAACGTACAACATTATATAGAATTACGATATAACGCACAACGTTATGCAGTATTACGTTATAACGTATGACGTTATGTTGTATTACGTTATAACGTATGTCGTTATGTTGTATTACGATATAACGTACAACATTATATAGAATTATGATATAACGCACAACGCTATGTAGTATTACGTTATAATGTATGACGTCATGTGGTATTAAGTTATTACGAATAGCGTTATATTGTGTTACTTTATAGCGCACAACGTTATGTAGTATTACGTTATAACGTATGACGTTATGTTGTATTTCGCTATAAAGTATGACGATATATAGATTATATAGAATTACGATATAACGCACATCGTTATGTAGAATTACGTTATACCGTATGACGTTATATTGTGTTACATTATAACGTATGACGTTATGTATTATTACGATATAACGTGCGTCGTTATGCAGTATTAGGTTATAACGTATGTCGTTATGTTGTATTACGTTATAACGTATGACGTAATGTTGTATAGGCTATACCGTATGACGTTATATTGTGTTACATTATAACGTATGACGTTATGTATTATTACGATATAACGTGCGTCGTTATGCAGTATTAGGTTATAACGTATGTCGTTATGTTGTATTACGTTATAACGTATGACGTAATGTAGTACTAGAATATAACGTATGATGTTACGCAGTATTAGGTTATAACGTATGACGTTATGGAGTATTACGTTATAACGTATGACGTCATGTGGTATTACGTTATTACGAATAACGTTATATTGTGTTACTGTATAACGTATGACGTTGTGTAGTGTTACGTTATAACGTATGACGTCATGTAGTATTACGTAATAACGTATGACTTCATGTGGTATTACGTTATTACGAATAACGTTATATTGTGTTACTGTATAACGTATGACGTTGTGTAGTGATACGTTATAACGTATGACGTTATGTTGTATTACGCTATGAAGTATGACGATATATAGTTTATATAGAATTACGATATAACGCACATCGTTATGTAGAATTACGTTATACCGTATGACGTTATATTGTGTTACTTTATAACGTATGACGTTATGTATTATTACGTTATAACGAATGACGTTATGTAGTTTTACGTTATAACGTATGACGTTACGCAGTATTACGTTATAACGTATGACGTTATGTTGTATTACGTTATAACTTATAACTTTATGTAATATTACGATATAACGTACAACATTATATAGAATTACGATATAACGCACAACGTTATGCAGTATTACGTTATAACGTATGACGTTATGTTGTATTACGTTATAACGTATGTCGTTATGTTGTATTACGATATAACGTACAACATTATATAGAATTACGATATAACGCACAACGCTATGTAGTATTACGTTATAATGTATGACGTCATGTGGTATTAAGTTATTACGAATAGCGTTATATTGTGTTACTTTATAGCGCACAACGTTATGTAGTATTACGTTATAACGTATGACGTTATGTTGTATTTCGCTATAAAGTATGACGATATATAGATTATATAGAATTACGATATAACGCACATCGTTATGTAGAATTACGTTATACCGTATGACGTTATATTGTGTTACATTATAACGTATGACGTTATGTATTATTACGATATAACGTGCGTCGTTATGCAGTATTAGGTTATAACGTATGTCGTTATGTTGTATTACGTTATAACGTATGACGTAATGTTGTATAGGCTATACCGTATGACGTTATATTGTGTTACATTATAACGTATGACGTTATGTATTATTACGATATAACGTGCGTCGTTATGCAGTATTAGGTTATAACGTATGTCGTTATGTTGTATTACGTTATAACGTATGACGTAATGTAGTACTAGAATATAACGTATGATGTTACGCAGTATTAGGTTATAACGTATGACGTTATGGAGTATTACGTTATAACGTATGACGTCATGTGGTATTACGTTATTACGAATAACGTTATATTGTGTTACTGTATAACGTATGACGTTGTGTAGTGTTACGTTATAACGTATGACGTCATGTAGTATTACGTAATAACGTATGACTTCATGTGGTATTACGTTATTACGAATAACGTTATATTGTGTTACTGTATAACGTATGACGTTGTGTAGTGATACGTTATAACGTATGACGTTATGTTGTATTACGCTATGAAGTATGACGATATATAGTTTATATAGAATTACGATATAACGCACATCGTTATGTAGAATTACGTTATACCGTATGACGTTATATTGTGTTACTTTATAACGTATGACGTTATGTATTATTACGTTATAACGAATGACGTTATGTAGTTTTACGTTATAACGTATGACGTTACGCAGTATTACGTTATAACGTATGACGTTATGTTGTATTACGATATAACGTACAACATTATATAGAATTACGATATAACGCACAACGTTATGTAGTATTACGTTATAACGTATGACGTTATGTTGTATTACGTTATAACGTATGACGTTATGTTGTATTACGCTACAAAGTATGACGATATATAGATTATATAGAATTACGATATAACGCACAACGTTATGTAGTATTACGTTATAGCGAATGACGATATGTAGTATTACGTTATAACGTATGACGTCATGTAGTATTACGTTATAACGTATGACTTCATGTGGTATTACGTTATTACGAATAACGTTATATTGTGTTACTGTATAACGTATGACGTTGTGTAGTGATACGTTATAACGTATGACGTTATGTTGTATTACGCTACAAAGTATGACGATATATAGATTATATAGAATTACGATATAACGCAAATCGTTATGTAGTACTACGTTATTTCGTATGACGTTATATTGTGTTACTTTATAACGTATGACGTTATGTATTATTACGATATAACGTACGACGTTATGCAGTATTAGGTTATTACGTATGACGTCATGTAGTTTTACGTTATAACGTATGACGTCATGTAGTTTTACGTTATAACGTATGTCGTCATGTAGTATCACGTTATAGCGAAAGACGATATGTAGTATTACGTTATAACGTATGACGTCATGTAGTATTACTTTATTACGAATAACGTTATATTGTGTGTCTTTATAACGTACGACGTTATGTATTATTACGATATAACGTATGATGTTACGCAGTATTAGGTTATAACGTATGACGTTATGGAGTATTACGTTATAACGTATGACGTAATGTAGTACTAGAATATAACGTATGACGTTATGTAGTATTACGTTATAACGTATGACGTTATGTTGTATTACGTTATAACGTATGACGTAATGTTGTATTAGGCTATAGCGAATGACGTCATGTAGTATTACGTTATAACGTATGACTTCATGTGGTATTACGTTATTACGAATAACGTTATATTGTGTTACTGTATAACGTATGACGTTGTGTAGTGATACGTTATAACGTATGACGTTATGTTGTATTACGCTACAAAGTATGACGATATATAGATTATATAGAATTACGATATAACGCAAATCGTTATGTAGTACTACGTTATTCCGTATGACGTTATATTGTGTTACTTTATAACGTATGACGTTATGTATTATTACGATATAACGTACGACGTTATGCAGTATTAGGTTATTACGTATGACGTCATGTAGTTTTACGTTATAACGTATGACGTCATGTAGTTTTACATTATAACGTATGTCGTCATGTAGTATCACGTTATAGCGAAAGACGATATGTAGTATTACGTTATAACGTATGACGTCATGTAGTACTCGAATATAACGTATGACGTTATGTAGTATTACTTTATTACGAATAACGTTATATTGTGTTACTTTATAACGTACGACGTTATGTATTATTACCATATGACGTACGTCGTTATGCAGTATTAGGTTATAACGTATGTCGTTATGTTGTATTACGATATAACGTACAACATTATATAGAATTACGAAATAACGCACAACGTTATGTAGTATTACGTTATAACGTATGACGTCATGTAGTTTTGCGTTATAACGTACGACGTTACGCAGTATTACGTTATAACGTATGACGTCATGTAGTATTACGTTATAACGTATGACTTCATGTGGTATTACGTTATTACGAATAACGTTCTATTGTGTTACTGTATAACGTATGACGTTGTGTAGTGGTACGTTATAACGTATGACGTTATGTTGTATTACGCTATAAAGTATGACGATATATAGTTTATGTAGAATTACGATATAACGCACATCGTTATGTAGAATTACGTTATAACGTATGACGTTATATAGTGTTACTTTATAACGTATGACGTTATGTATTATTACGTTATAACGTATGACGTTATGTAGTTTTACGTTATAACGTATGACGCTATGCTGTATTACGTTATAACTTATAACTTTATGTAGTATTACGATATAACGTACAACATTATATAGAATTACGATATAACGCACAACGTTATGCAGTATTACGTTATAACGTATGACGTTATGTTGTATTACGTTATAACGTATGTCGTTATGTTGTATTACGATATAACGTACAACATTATATAGAATTACGATATAACGCACAACGTTATGTAGTATTACGTTATAACGTATGACGTTATGTTGTATTACGTTATAACGTATGACGTTATGTTGTATTACGCTACAAAGTTTGACGATATACAGATTATATAGAATTACGACATAACGCACATCGTTATGTAGTATTACGTTATACCGTATTACGTTATATTGTGTTACTTTATAACGTATGACGTTATGTATTATTACGATATAACGTACGACCTTATGCAGTATTACGTTATAACGTATGTCGTTATGTTGTATTACGATATAACGTACAACATTATATAGAATTACGATATAACGCACAACGTTATGTAGTATTACGTTATAACGTATGACGTTATGTTGTATTACATTATAACGTATGTCGTTATGTTGTATTACGATATAACGTACAACATTATATAGAATTACGATATTACGCACAACGTTATGTAGTATTACGTTATAGCGAATGACGATATGTAGTATTACGTTATAACGTATGACGTCATGTGGTATTACGTTATTACGAATAACGTTATATTGTGTTACTTTATAATGTATGACGTTATGTTGTATTACGTTATAACGTATGACGTAATGTTGTATTACGCTATAGCGAATGACGACATGTAGTATTACGTTATAACGTATGACGTAATGTAGTACTAGAATATAACGTATGATGTTACGCAGTATTAGGTTATAACGTGTGACGTTATGTGGTATTACGTTATAACTTATAACTTTATGTAGTATTACGATATAACGTACAACATTATATAGAATTACGATATAACGCACAACGTTATGTAGTATTACGTTATAACGTATGACGTTATGCTGTATTACGCTACAAAGTATGACGATATATAGATTATATAGAATTACGATATAACGCAAATCGTTATGTAGTACTACGTTATTCCGTATGACGTTATATTGTGTTACTTTATAACGTATGACGTTATGTATTATTACGATATAACGTACGACGTTATGCAGTATTAGGTTATTACGTATGACGTCATGTAGTTTTACGTTATAACGTATGACGTCATGTAGTTTTACGTTATAACGTATGTCGTCATGTAGTATCACGTTATAGCGAAAGACGATATGTAGTATTACGTTATAACGTATGATGTCATGTAGTATTACTTTATTACGAATAACGTTATATTGTGTGTCTTTATAACGTACGACGTTATGTATTATTACGATATAACGTATGATGTTACGCAGTATTAGGTTATAACGTATGACGTTATGGAGTATTACGTTATAACGTATGACGTAATGTAGTACTAGAATATAACGTATGACGTTATGTAGTATTACGTTATAACGTATGACGTTATGTTGTATTACGTTATAACGTATGACGTAATGTTGTATTAGGCTATAGCGAATGACGACATGTAGTATTACGTTATAACGTATGACGTAATGTAGTACTAGAATATTACGTATGATGTTACGCAGTATTAGGTTATGACGTATGACGTTATGGAGTATTACGTTATAACGTATGACGTCATGTGGTATTACGTTATTACGAATAACGTTATATTGTGTTACTTTATAACGTATGACGTTATGTTGTATTACGTTATAACGTATGACGTAATGTTGTATTACGCTATAGCGAATGACGACATGTAGTATTACGTTATAACGTATGACGTAATGTAGTACTAGAATATAACGTATGATGTTACGCAGTATTAGGTTATAACGAATGATGTCATGGAGTATTACGTTATAACGTATGACGTCATGTGGTATTACGTTATTACGAATAACGTTATATTGTGTTACTGTATAACGTATGACGTTGTGTAGTGTTACGTTATAACGTATGACGTCATGTAGTATTACGTTATAACGTATGACTTCATGTGGTATTACGTTATTACGAATAACGTTATATTGTGTTACTGTATAACGTATGACGTTGTGTAGTGGTACGTTATAACGTATGACGTTATGTTGTATTACGCTATACAGTATGACGGTATATAGTTTATATAGAATTACGATATAACGCACATCGTTATGTAGAATTACGTTATACCGTATGACGTTATATTGTGTTACTTTATAACGTATGACGTTATGTATTATTACGTTATAACGTATGACGTTATGTAGTTTTACGTTATAACGTATGACGCTATGCTGTATTACGTTATAACTTATAACTTTATGTAGTGTTACGATATAACGTACAACATTATATAGAATTACGATATAACGCACAACGTTATGCAGTATTACGTTATAACGTATGACGTTATGTTGTATTACGTTATAACGTATGTCGTTATGTTGTATTACGATATAACGTACAACATTATATAGAATTACGTTATAACGCACAACGTTATGTAGTATTACGTTATAACGTATGACGTTATGTTGTATTACGTTATAACGTGTGACGTTATGTTGTATTACGCTACAAAGTATGACGATATATAGATTATATAGAATTACGATATAACGCACATCGTTATGTAGTATTACGTTATACCGTATTACGTTATATTGTGTTACTTTATAACGTATGACGTTATGTATTATTACGATATAACGTACGACGTTATGCAGTATTACGTTATAACGTATGTCGTTATGTTGTATTACGATATAACGTACAACATTATATAGAATTACGATATAACGCACAACGTTATGTAGTATTACGTTATAACGTATGACGTTATGTTGTATTACGTTATAACGTATGTCGTTATGTTGTATTACGATATAACGTACAACATTATATAGAATTACGATATTACGCACAACGTTATGCAGTATTACGTTATAGCGAATGACGATATGTAGTATTACGTTATAACGTATGACGTAATGTTGTATTACGCTATAGCGAATGACGACATGTAGTATTACGTTATAACGTATGACGCAATGTAGTACCAGAATATAACGTATGATGTTACGCAGTATTAGGTTATAACGTATGACGTTATGTGGTATTACGTTATAACTTATAACTTTATGTAGTATTACGATATAACGTACAATATTATATAGAATTACGATATAACGCACAACGTTACGTAGTATTACGTTATAACGTATGACGTTATGTTGTATTACGCTACAAAGTATGACGATATATAGATTATATAGAATTACGATATAACGCACATCGTTATGTAGTACTACGTTATTCCGTATGACGTTATATTGTGTTACTTTATAACGTATGACGTTATGTATTATTACGATATAACGTACGACGTTATGCAGTATTAGGTTATTACGTATGACGTCATGTAGTTTTACGTTATAACGTATGACGTCATGTAGTTTTACGTTATAACGTATGTCATCATGTAGTATCACGTTATAGCGAAAGACGATATGTAGTATTACGTTATAACGTATGACGTCATGTAGTATTACTTTATTACGAATAACGTTATATTGTGTGTCTCTATAACGTACGACGTTATGTATTATTACGATATAACGTATGATGTTACGCAGTATTAGGTTATAACGTATGACGTTATGGAGTATTACTTTACAACGTATGACGTCATGTGGTATTACGCTATAGAGAATGAAGATATGTAGTATTACGTTATAACGTATGACGTAATGTAGTACTAGAATATAACGTATGACGTTATGTAGTATTACGTTATAACGTATGACGTTATGTTGTATTACGTTATAACGTATGACGTAATGTTGTATTAGGCTATAGCGAATGACGACATGTAGTATTACGTTATAACGTGTGACGTAATGTAGTACTAGAATATTACGTATGATGTTACGCAGTATTAGGTTACAACGTATGACGTTATGGAGTATTACGTTATAACGTATGACGTCATGTGGTATTACGTTATTACGAATAACATTATATTGTGTTACTGTATAACGTATGACGTTGTGTAGTGTTACGTTATAACGTATGACGTCATGTAGTATTACGTTATAACGTATGACTTCATGTGGTATTACTTTATTACGAATAACGTTATATTGTGTTACTGTATAACGTATGACGTTGTGTAGTGATACGTTATAACGTATGACGTTATGTTGTATTACGCTATAAAGTATGACGATATATAGTTTATATAGAATTACGATATAACGCACATCGATATGTAGAATTACGTTATACCGTATGACGTTATATTGTGTTACTATATAACGTACGACGTTATGTATTATTACGTTATAACGTATGACGTTATGTAGTTTTACGTTATAACGTATGACGTTACGAAGTATTACGTTATAACGTATGACGTTATGTTGTATTACGTTATAACTTATAACTTTATGTAATATTACGATATAACGTACAACATTATATAGAATTACGATATAACGCACAACGTTATGCAGTATTACGTTATAACGTATGACGTTATGTTGTATTACGTTATAACGTATGTCGTTATGTTGTATTACGATATAACGTACAACATTATATAGAATTACGATATAACGCACAACGTTATGTAGTATTACGTTATAATGTATGACGTCATGTGGTATTAAGTTATTACGAATAGCGTTATATTGTGTTACTTTATAGCGCACAACGTTATGTAGTATTACGTTATAACGTATGACGTTATGTTGTGTTTCGCTATAAAGTATGACGATATATAGATTATATAGAATTACGATATAACGCACATCGTTATGTAGAATTACGTTATACCGTATGACGTTATATTGTGTTACTTTATAACGTATGACGTTATGTATTATTACGATATAACGTGCGTCGTTATGCAGTATTAGGTTATAACGTATGTCGTTATGTTGTATTACGTTATAACGTATGACGTAATGTTGTATTAGGCTATAGCGAATGACGACATGTAGTATTACGTTATAACGTATGACGTAATGTAGTACTAGAATATAACGTATGATGTTACGCAGTATTAGGTTATAACGTATGACGTTATGGAGTATTACGTTATAACGTATGACGTCATGTGGTATTACGTTATTACGAATAACGTTATATTGTGTTACTGTATAACGTATGACGTTGTGTAGTGTTACGTTATAACGTATGACGTCATGTAGTATTACGTAATAACGTATGACTTCATGTGGTATTACGTTATTACGAATAACGTTATATTGTGTTACTGTATAACGTATGACGTTGTGTAGTGATACGTTATAACGTATGACGTTATGTTGTATTACGCTACAAAGTTTGACGATATACAGATTATATAGAATTACGACATAACGCACATCGTTATGTAGTATTACGTTATACCGTATTACGTTATATTGTGTTACTTTATAACGTATGACGTTATGTATTATTACGATATAACGTACGACCTTATGCAGTATTACGTTATAACGTATGTCGTTATGTTGTATTACGATATAACGTACAACATTATATAGAATTACGATATAACGCACAACGTTATGTAGTATTACGTTATAACGTATGACGTTATGTTGTATTACATTATAACGTATGTCGTTATGTTGTATTACGATATAACGTACAACATTATATAGAATTACGATATTACGCACAACGTTATGTAGTATTACGTTATAGCGAATGACGATATGTAGTATTACGTTATAACGTATGACGTCATGTGGTATTACGTTATTACGAATAACGTTATATTGTGTTACTTTATAATGTATGACGTTATGTTGTATTACGTTATAACGTATGACGTAATGTTGTATTACGCTATAGCGAATGACGACATGTAGTATTACGTTATAACGTATGACGTAATGTAGTACTAGAATATAACGTATGATGTTACGCAGTATTAGGTTATAACGTGTGACGTTATGTGGTATTACGTTATAACTTATAACTTTATGTAGTATTACGATATAACGTACAACATTATATAGAATTACGATATAACGCACAACGTTATGTAGTATTACGTTATAACGTATGACGTTATGCTGTATTACGCTACAAAGTATGACGATATATAGATTATATAGAATTACGATATAACGCAAATCGTTATGTAGTACTACGTTATTCCGTATGACGTTATATTGTGTTACTTTATAACGTATGACGTTATGTATTATTACGATATAACGTACGACGTTATGCAGTATTAGGTTATTACGTATGACGTCATGTAGTTTTACGTTATAACGTATGACGTCATGTAGTTTTACGTTATAACGTATGTCGTCATGTAGTATCACGTTATAGCGAAAGACGATATGTAGTATTACGTTATAACGTATGATGTCATGTAGTATTACTTTATTACGAATAACGTTATATTGTGTGTCTTTATAACGTACGACGTTATGTATTATTACGATATAACGTATGATGTTACGCAGTATTAGGTTATAACGTATGACGTTATGGAGTATTACGTTATAACGTATGACGTAATGTAGTACTAGAATATAACGTATGACGTTATGTAGTATTACGTTATAACGTATGACGTTATGTTGTATTACGTTATAACGTATGACGTAATGTTGTATTAGGCTATAGCGAATGACGACATGTAGTATTACGTTATAACGTATGACGTAATGTAGTACTAGAATATTACGTATGATGTTACGCAGTATTAGGTTATGACGTATGACGTTATGGAGTATTACGTTATAACGTATGACGTCATGTGGTATTACGTTATTACGAATAACGTTATATTGTGTTACTTTATAACGTATGACGTTATGTTGTATTACGTTATAACGTATGACGTAATGTTGTATTACGCTATAGCGAATGACGACATGTAGTATTACGTTATAACGTATGACGTAATGTAGTACTAGAATATAACGTATGATGTTACGCAGTATTAGGTTATAACGAATGATGTCATGGAGTATTACGTTATAACGTATGACGTCATGTGGTATTACGTTATTACGAATAACGTTATATTGTGTTACTGTATAACGTATGACGTTGTGTAGTGTTACGTTATAACGTATGACGTCATGTAGTATTACGTTATAACGTATGACTTCATGTGGTATTACGTTATTACGAATAACGTTATATTGTGTTACTGTATAACGTATGACGTTGTGTAGTGGTACGTTATAACGTATGACGTTATGTTGTATTACGCTATACAGTATGACGGTATATAGTTTATATAGAATTACGATATAACGCACATCGTTATGTAGAATTACGTTATACCGTATGACGTTATATTGTGTTACTTTATAACGTATGACGTTATGTATTATTACGTTATAACGTATGACGTTATGTAGTTTTACGTTATAACGTATGACGCTATGCTGTATTACGTTATAACTTATAACTTTATGTAGTGTTACGATATAACGTACAACATTATATAGAATTACGATATAACGCACAACGTTATGCAGTATTACGTTATAACGTATGACGTTATGTTGTATTACGTTATAACGTATGTCGTTATGTTGTATTACGATATAACGTACAACATTATATAGAATTACGTTATAACGCACAACGTTATGTAGTATTACGTTATAACGTATGACGTTATGTTGTATTACGTTATAACGTGTGACGTTATGTTGTATTACGCTACAAAGTATGACGATATATAGATTATATAGAATTACGATATAACGCACATCGTTATGTAGTATTACGTTATACCGTATTACGTTATATTGTGTTACTTTATAACGTATGACGTTATGTATTATTACGATATAACGTACGACGTTATGCAGTATTACGTTATAACGTATGTCGTTATGTTGTATTACGATATAACGTACAACATTATATAGAATTACGATATAACGCACAACGTTATGTAGTATTACGTTATAACGTATGACGTTATGTTGTATTACGTTATAACGTATGTCGTTATGTTGTATTACGATATAACGTACAACATTATATAGAATTACGATATTACGCACAACGTTATGCAGTATTACGTTATAGCGAATGACGATATGTAGTATTACGTTATAACGTATGACGTAATGTTGTATTACGCTATAGCGAATGACGACATGTAGTATTACGTTATAACGTATGACGCAATGTAGTACCAGAATATAACGTATGATGTTACGCAGTATTAGGTTATAACGTATGACGTTATGTGGTATTACGTTATAACTTATAACTTTATGTAGTATTACGATATAACGTACAATATTATATAGAATTACGATATAACGCACAACGTTACGTAGTATTACGTTATAACGTATGACGTTATGTTGTATTACGCTACAAAGTATGACGATATATAGATTATATAGAATTACGATATAACGCACATCGTTATGTAGTACTACGTTATTCCGTATGACGTTATATTGTGTTACTTTATAACGTATGACGTTATGTATTATTACGATATAACGTACGACGTTATGCAGTATTAGGTTATTACGTATGACGTCATGTAGTTTTACGTTATAACGTATGACGTCATGTAGTTTTACGTTATAACGTATGTCATCATGTAGTATCACGTTATAGCGAAAGACGATATGTAGTATTACGTTATAACGTATGACGTCATGTAGTATTACTTTATTACGAATAACGTTATATTGTGTGTCTCTATAACGTACGACGTTATGTATTATTACGATATAACGTATGATGTTACGCAGTATTAGGTTATAACGTATGACGTTATGGAGTATTACTTTACAACGTATGACGTCATGTGGTATTACGCTATAGAGAATGAAGATATGTAGTATTACGTTATAACGTATGACGTAATGTAGTACTAGAATATAACGTATGACGTTATGTAGTATTACGTTATAACGTATGACGTTATGTTGTATTACGTTATAACGTATGACGTAATGTTGTATTAGGCTATAGCGAATGACGACATGTAGTATTACGTTATAACGTGTGACGTAATGTAGTACTAGAATATTACGTATGATGTTACGCAGTATTAGGTTACAACGTATGACGTTATGGAGTATTACGTTATAACGTATGACGTCATGTGGTATTACGTTATTACGAATAACATTATATTGTGTTACTGTATAACGTATGACGTTGTGTAGTGTTACGTTATAACGTATGACGTCATGTAGTATTACGTTATAACGTATGACTTCATGTGGTATTACTTTATTACGAATAACGTTATATTGTGTTACTGTATAACGTATGACGTTGTGTAGTGATACGTTATAACGTATGACGTTATGTTGTATTACGCTATAAAGTATGACGATATATAGTTTATATAGAATTACGATATAACGCACATCGATATGTAGAATTACGTTATACCGTATGACGTTATATTGTGTTACTATATAACGTACGACGTTATGTATTATTACGTTATAACGTATGACGTTATGTAGTTTTACGTTATAACGTATGACGTTACGAAGTATTACGTTATAACGTATGACGTTATGTTGTATTACGTTATAACTTATAACTTTATGTAATATTACGATATAACGTACAACATTATATAGAATTACGATATAACGCACAACGTTATGCAGTATTACGTTATAACGTATGACGTTATGTTGTATTACGTTATAACGTATGTCGTTATGTTGTATTACGATATAACGTACAACATTATATAGAATTACGATATAACGCACAACGTTATGTAGTATTACGTTATAATGTATGACGTCATGTGGTATTAAGTTATTACGAATAGCGTTATATTGTGTTACTTTATAGCGCACAACGTTATGTAGTATTACGTTATAACGTATGACGTTATGTTGTGTTTCGCTATAAAGTATGACGATATATAGATTATATAGAATTACGATATAACGCACATCGTTATGTAGAATTACGTTATACCGTATGACGTTATATTGTGTTACTTTATAACGTATGACGTTATGTATTATTACGATATAACGTGCGTCGTTATGCAGTATTAGGTTATAACGTATGTCGTTATGTTGTATTACGTTATAACGTATGACGTAATGTTGTATTAGGCTATAGCGAATGACGACATGTAGTATTACGTTATAACGTATGACGTAATGTAGTACTAGAATATAACGTATGATGTTACGCAGTATTAGGTTATAACGTATGACGTTATGGAGTATTACGTTATAACGTATGACGTCATGTGGTATTACGTTATTACGAATAACGTTATATTGTGTTACTGTATAACGTATGACGTTGTGTAGTGTTACGTTATAACGTATGACGTCATGTAGTATTACGTAATAACGTATGACTTCATGTGGTATTACGTTATTACGAATAACGTTATATTGTGTTACTGTATAACGTATGACGTTGTGTAGTGATACGTTATAACGTATGACGTTATGTTGTATTACGCTATGAAGTATGACGATATATAGTTTATATAGAATTACGATATAACGCACATCGTTATGTAGAATTACGTTATACCGTATGACGTTATATTGTGTTACTTTATAACGTATGACGTTATGTATTATTACGTTATAACGAATGACGTTATGTAGTTTTACGTTATAACGTATGACGTTACGCAGTATTACGTTATAACGTATGACGTTATGTTGTATTACGATATAACGTACAACATTATATAGAATTACGATATAACGCACAACGTTATGTAGTATTACGTTATAACGTATGACGTTATGTTGTATTACGTTATAACGTATGACGTTATGTTGTATTACGCTACAAAGTATGACGATATATAGATTATATAGAATTACGATATAACGCACAACGTTATGTAGTATTACGTTATAGCGAATGACGATATGTAGTATTACGTTATAACGTATGACGTCATGTAGTATTACGTTATAACGTATGACTTCATGTGGTATTACGTTATTACGAATAACGTTATATTGTGTTACTGTATAACGTATGACGTTGTGTAGTGATACGTTATAACGTATGACGATATGTTGTATTACGCTACAAAGTATGACGATATATAGATTATACAGAATTACGATATAACGCACATCGTTATGTAGTATTACGTTATTCCGTATGACGTTATATTGTGTTACTTTATAACGTACGACGTTATGTATTATTACCATATAAAGTACGTCGTTATGCAGTATTAGGTTATAACGTATGTCGTTATGTTGTATTACGATATAACGTACAACATTATATAGAATTACGAAATAACGCACAACGTTATGTAGTATTACGTTATAACGTATGACGTCATGTAGTTTTGCGTTATAACGTACGACGTTACGCAGTATTACGTTATAACGTATGACGTCATGTAGTATTACGTTATAACGTATGACTTCATGTGGTATTACGTTATTACGAATAACGTTATATTGTGTTACTGTATAACGTATGACGTTGTGTAGTGGTACGTTATAACGTATGACGTTATGTTGTATTACGCTATAAAGTATGACGATATATAGTTTATGTAGAATTACGATATAACGCACATCGTTATGTAGAATTAAGTTATAACGTATGACGTTATATTGTGTTACTTTATAACGTATGACGTTATGTATTATTACGTTATAACGTATGACGTTATGTAGTTTTACGTTATAACGTATGACGCTATGCTGTATTACGTTATAACTTATAACTTTATGTAGTATTACGATATAACGTACAACATTATATAGAATTACGATATAACGCACAACGTTATGCAGTATTACGTTATAACGTATGACGTTATGTTGTATTACGTTATAACGTATGTCGTTATGTTGTATTACGATATAACGTACAACATTATATAGAATTACGATATAACGCACAACGTTATGTAGTATTACGTTATAACGTATGACGTTATGTTGTATTACGTTATAACGTATGACGTTATGTTGTATTACGCTACAAAGTTTGACGATATACAGATTATATAGAATTACGATATAACGCACATCGTTATGTAGTATTACGTTATACCGTATTACGTTATATTGTGTTACTTTATAACGTATGATGTTATGTATTATTACGATATAACGTACGACGTTATGCAGTATTACGTTATAACGTATGTCGTTATGTTGTATTACGATATAACGTACAACATTATATAGAATTACGATATAACGCACAACGTTATGTAGTATTACGTTATAACGTATGACGTTATGTTGTATTACATTATAACGTATGTCGTTATGTTGTATTACGATATAACGTACAACATTATATAGAATTACGATATTACGCACAACGCTATGTAGTATTACGTTATAGCGAATGACGATATGTAGTATTACGTTATAACGTATGACGTCATGTGGTATTACGTTATTACGAATAACGTTAAATTGTGTTACTTTATAACGTATGACGTTATGTTGTATTACGTTATACCGTATGACGTTATATTGTGTTACTTTATAACGTATGACGTTATGTATTATTACGTTATAACGAATGACGTTATGTAGTTTTACGTTATAACGTATGACGTTACGTAGTATTACGTTATAACGTATGACGTTATGTTGTATTACGATATAACGTACAACATTATATAGAATTACGATATAACGCACAACGTTATGTAGTATTACGTTATAACGTATGACGTTATGTTGTATTACGTTATAACGTATGACGTTATGTTGTATTACGCTACAAAGTATGACGATATATAGATTATATAGAATTACGATATAACGCACAACGTTATGTAGTATTACGTTATAGCGAATGACGATATGTAGTATTACGTTATAACGTATGACGTCATGTAGTATTACGTTATAACGTATGACTTCATGTGGTATTACGTTATTACGAATAACGTTATATTGTGTTACTGTATAACGTATGACGTTGTGTAGTGATACGTTATAACGTATGACGATATGTTGTATTACGCTACAAAGTATGACGATATATAGATTATACAGAATTACGATATAACGCACATCGTTATGTAGTATTACGTTATTCCGTATGACGTTATATTGTGTTACTTTATGACGTACGACGTTATGTATTATTACCATATAACGTACGTCGTTATGCAGTATTAGGTTATAACGTATGTCGTTATGTTGTATTACGATATAACGTACAACATTATATAGAATTACGAAATAACGCACAACGTTATGTAGTATTACGTTATAACGTATGACGTCATGTAGTTTTGCGTTATAACGTACGACGTTACGCAGTATTACGTTATAACGTATGACGTCATGTAGTATTACGTTATAACGTATGACTTCATGTGGTATTACGTTATTACGAATAACGTTATATTGTGTTACTGTATAACGTATGACGTTGTGTAGTGGTACGTTATAACGTATGACGTTATGTTGTATTACGCTATAAAGTATGACGATATATAGTTTATGTAGAATTACGATATAACGCACATCGTTATGTAGAATTACGTTATAACGTATGACGTTATATTGTGTTACTTTATAACGTATGACGTTATGTATTATTACGTTATAACGTATGACGTTATGTAGTTTTACGTTATAACGTATGACGCTATGCTGTATTACGTTATAACTTATAACTTTATGTAGTATTACGATATAACGTACAACATTATATAGAATTACGATATAACGCACAACGTTATGCAGTATTACGTTATAACGTATGACGTTATGTTGTATTACGTTATAACGTATGTCGTTATGTTGTATTACGATATAACGTACAACATTATATAGAATTACGATATAACGCACAACGTTATGTAGTATTACGTTATAACGTATGACGTTATGTTGTATTACGTTATAACGTATGACGTTATGTTGTATTACGCTACAAAGTTTGACGATATACAGATTATATAGAATTACGATATAACGCACATCGTTATGTAGTATTACGTTATACCGTATTACGTTATATTGTGTTACTTTATAACGTATGACGTTATGTATTATTACGATATAACGTACGACGTTATGCAGTATTACGTTATAACGTATGTCGTTATGTTGTATTACGATATAACGTACAACATTATATAGAATTACGATATAACGCACAACGTTATGTAGTATTACGTTATAACGTATGACGTTATGTTGTATTACATTATAACGTATGTCGTTATGTTGTATTACGATATAACGTACAACATTATATAGAATTACGATATTACGCACAACGCTATGTAGTATTACGTTATAGCGAATGACGATATGTAGTATTACGTTATAACGTATGACGTCATGTGGTATTACGTTATTACGAATAACGTTATATTGTGTTACTTTATAACGTATGACGTTATGTTGTATTACGTTATAACGTGTGACGTAATGTTGTATTACGCTATAGCGAATGACGACATGTAGTATTACGTTATAACGTATGACGTAATGTAGTACTAGAATATAACGTATGATGTTACGCAGTATTAGGTTATAACGTATGACGTTATGTGGTATTACGTTATAACTTATAACTTTATGTAGTATTACGATATAACGTACAACATTATATAGAATTACGATATAACGCACAACGTTATGTAGTATTACGTTATAACGTATGACGTTATGTTGTATTACGCTACAAATTATGACGATATATAGATTATATAGAATTACGATATAACGCAAATCGTTATGTAGTACTACGTTATTCCGTATGACGTTATATTGTGTTACTTTATAACGTATGACGTTATGTATTATTACGATATAACGTACGACGTTATGCAGTATTAGGTTATTACGTATGACGTCATGTAGTTTTACGTTATAACGTATGACGTCATGTAGTTTTACGTTATAACGTATGACGTAATGTTGTATTAGGCTATAGCGAAAGACGATATGTAGTATTACGTTATAACGTATGACGTCATGTAGTATTACTTTATTACGAATAACGTTATATTGTGTGTCTTTATAACGTACGACGTTATGTATTATTACGATATAACGTATGATGTTACGCAGTATTAGGTTATAACGTATGACGTTATGGAGTATTACGTTATAACGTATGACGTAATGTAGTACTAGAATATAACGTATGACGTTATGTAGTATTACGTTATAACGTATGACGTTATGTTGTATTACGTTATAACGTATGACGTAATGTTGTATTAGGCTATAGCGAATGACGACATGTAGTATTACGTTATAACGTATGACGTAATGTAGTACTAGAATATTACGTATGATGTTACGCAGTATTAGGTTATGACGTATGACGTTATGGAGTATTACGTTATAACGTATGACGTCATGTGGTATTACGTTATTACGAATAACGTTATATTGTGTTACTTTATAACGTATGACGTTATGTTGTATTACGTTATAACGTATGACGTAATGTTGTATTACGCTATAGCGAATGACGACATGTAGTATTACGTTATAACGTATGACGTAATGTAGTACTAGAATATAACGTATGATGTTACGCAGTATTAGGTTATAACGTATGTCGTTATGTTGTATTACGATATAACGTACAACATTATATAGAATTACGATATAACGCACAACGTTATGTAGTATTACGTTATAACGTATGACGTTATGTTGTATTACGTTATAACGTATGTCGTTATGTTGTATTACGATATAACGTACAACATTATATAGAATTACGATATTACGCACAACGTTATGCAGTATTACGTTATAGCGAATGACGATATGTAGTATTACGTTATAACGTATGACGTAATGTTGTATTACGCTATAGCGAATGACGACATGTAGTATTACGTTATAACGTATGACGCAATGTAGTACCAGAATATAACGTATGATGTTACGCAGTATTAGGTTATAACGTATGACGTTATGTGGTATTACGTTATAACTTATAACTTTATGTAGTATTACGATATAACGTACAATATTATATAGAATTACGATATAACGCACAACGTTACGTAGTATTACGTTATAACGTATGACGTTATGTTGTATTACGCTACAAAGTATGACGATATATAGATTATATAGAATTACGATATAACGCACATCGATATGTAGTACTACGTTATTCCGTATGACGTTATATTGTGTTACTTTATAACGTATGACGTTATGTATTATTACGATATAACGTACGACGTTATGCAGTATTAGGTTATTACGTATGACGTCATGTAGTTTTACGTTATAACGTATGACGTCATGTAGTTTTACGTTATAACGTATGTCATCATGTAGTATCACGTTATAGCGAAAGACGATATGTAGTATTACGTTATAACGTATGACGTCATGTAGTATTACTTTATTACGAATAACGTTATATTGTGTGTCTCTATAACGTACGACGTTATGTATTATTACGATATAACGTATGATGTTACGCAGTATTAGGTTATAACGTATGACGTTATGGAGTATTACTTTACAACGTATGACGTCATGTGGTATTACGCTATAGAGAATGAAGATATGTAGTATTACGTTATAACGTATGACGTAATGTAGTACTAGAATATAACGTATGACGTTATGTAGTATTACGTTATAACGTATGACGTTATGTTGTATTACGTTATAACGTATGACGTAATGTTGTATTAGGCTATAGCGAATGACGACATGTAGTATTACGTTATAACGTGTGACGTAATGTAGTACTAGAATATTACGTATGATGTTACGCAGTATTAGGTTACAACGTATGACGTTATGGAGTATTACGTTATAACGTATGACGTCATGTGGTATTACGTTATTACGAATAACATTATATTGTGTTACTGTATAACGTATGACGTTGTGTAGTGTTACGTTATAACGTATGACGTCATGTAGTATTACGTTATAACGTATGACTTCATGTGGTATTACTTTATTACGAATAACGTTATATTGTGTTACTGTATAACGTATGACGTTGTGTAGTGATACGTTATAACGTATGACGTTATGTTGTATTACGCTATAAAGTATGACGATATATAGTTTATATAGAATTACGATATAACGCACATCGATATGTAGAATTACGTTATACCGTATGACGTTATATTGTGTTACTATATAACGTACGACGTTATGTATTATTACGTTATAACGTATGACGTTATGTAGTTTTACGTTATAACGTATGACGTTACGAAGTATTACGTTATAACGTATGACGTTATGTTGTATTACGTTATAACTTATAACTTTATGTAATATTACGATATAACGTACAACATTATATAGAATTACGATATAACGCACAACGTTATGCAGTATTACGTTATAACGTATGACGTTATGTTGTATTACGTTATAACGTATGTCGTTATGTTGTATTACGATATAACGTACAACATTATATAGAATTACGATATAACGCACAACGTTATGTAGTATTACGTTATAATGTATGACGTCATGTGGTATTAAGTTATTACGAATAGCGTTATATTGTGTTACTTTATAGCGCACAACGTTATGTAGTATTACGTTATAACGTATGACGTTATGTTGTGTTTCGCTATAAAGTATGACGATATATAGATTATATAGAATTACGATATAACGCACATCGTTATGTAGAATTACGTTATACCGTATGACGTTATATTGTGTTACTTTATAACGTATGACGTTATGTATTATTACGATATAACGTGCGTCGTTATGCAGTATTAGGTTATAACGTATGTCGTTATGTTGTATTACGATATAACGTACAAAATTATATAGAATTACGATATAACGCACAACGTTATGTAGTATTACGTTATAACGTATGACGTTATGTTGTATTACGTTATAACGTATGTCGTTATGTTGTATTACGTTATAACGTGTGACGTTATGTTGTATTACGCTACAAAGTATGACGATATATAGATTATATAGAATTACGATATAACGCACATCGTTATGTAGTATTACGTTATACCGTATTACGTTATATTGTGTTACTTTATAACGTATGACGTTATGTATTATTACGATATAACGTACGACGTTATGCAGTATTACGTTATAACGTATGTCGTTATGTTGTATTACGATATAACGTACAACATTATATAGAATTACGATATAACGCACAACGTTATGCAGTATTACGTTATAACGTATGACGTTATGTTGTATTACGTTATAACGTATGTCGTTATGTTGTATTACGATATAACGTACAACATTATATAGAATTACGATATAACGCACAACGTTATGTAGTATTACGTTATAACGTATGACGTTATGTTGTATTACGTTATAACGTGTGACGTTATGTTGTATTACGCTACAAAGTATGACGATATATAGATTATATAGAATTACGATATAACGCACATCGTTATGTAGTATTACGTTATACCGTATTACGTTATATTGTGTTACTTTATAACGTATGACGTTATGTATTATTACGATATAACGTACGACGTTATGCAGTATTACGTTATAACGTATGTCGTTATGTTGTATTACGATATAACGTACAACATTATATAGAATTACGATATTACGCACAACGTTATGCAGTATTACGTTATAGCGAATGACGATATGTAGTATTACGTTATAACGTATGACGTCATGTGGTATTACGTTATTACGAATAACGTTATATTGTGTTACTTTATAACGTATGACGTTATGTTGTATTACGTTATAACGTATGACGTAATGTTGTATTACGCTATAGCGAATGACGACATGTAGTATTACGTTATAACGTATGACGCAATGTAGTACCAGATTATAACGTATGATGTTACGCAGTATTAGGTTATAACGTATGACGTTATGTGGTATTACGTTATAACTTATAACTTTATGTAGTATTACGATATAACGTACAACATTATATAGAATTACGATATAACGCACAACGTTACGTAGTATTACGTTATAACGTATGACGTTATGTTGTATTACGCTACAAAGTATGACGATATATAGATTATATAGAATTACGATATAACGCACATCGTTATGTAGTACTACGTTATTCCGTATGACGTTATATTGTGTTACTTTATAACGTATGACGTTATGTATTATTACGATATAACGTACGACGTTATGCAGTATTACGTTATAACGTATGTCGTTATGTTGTATTACGCTATAAAGTATGACGATATATAGTTTATGTAGAATTACGATATAACGCACATCGTTATGTAGAATTACGTTATAACGTATGACGTTATATTGTGTTACTTTATAACGTATGACGTTATGTATTATTACGTTATAACGTATGACGTTATGTAGTTTTACGTTATAACGTATGACGCTATGCTGTATTACGTTATAACTTATAACTTTATGTAGTATTACGATATAACGTACAACATTATATAGAATTACGATATAACGCACAACGTTATGCAGTATTACGTTATAACGTATGACGTTATGTTGTATTACGTTATAACGTATGTCGTTATGTTGTATTACGATATAACGTACAACATTATATAGAATTACGATATAACGCACAACGTTATGTAGTATTACGTTATAACGTATGACGTTATGTTGTATTACGTTATAACGTATGACGTTATGTATTATTACGATATAACGTACGACGTTATGCAGTATTACGTTATAACGTATGTCGTTATGTTGTATTACGATATAACGTACAACATTATATAGAATTACGATATAACGCACAACGTTATGTAGTATTACGTTATAACGTATGACGTTATGTTGTATTACGTTATAACGTATGTCGTTATGTTGTATTACGATATAACGTACAACATTATATAGAATTACGATATTACGCACAACGTTATGTAGTATTACGTTATAGCGAATGACGATATGTAGTATTACGTTATAACGTATGACGTCATGTGGTATTACGTTATTACGAATAACGTTATATTGTGTTACTTTATAACGTATGACGTTATGTTGTATTACGTTATAACGTATGACGTAATGTTGTATTACGCTATAGCGAATGACGACATGTAGTATTACGTTATAACGTATGACGTAATGTAGTACTAGAATATAACGTATGATGTTACGCAGTATTAGGTTATAACGTATGACGTTATGTGGTATTACGTTATAACTTATAACTTTATGTAGTATTACGATATAACGTACAACATTATATAGAATTACGATATAACGCACAACGTTATGTAGTATTACGTTATAACGTATGACGTTATGTTGTATTACGCTACAAAGTATGACGATATATAGATTATATAGAATTACGATATAACGCAAATCGTTATGTAGTACTACGTTATTCCGTATGACGTTATATTGTGTTACTTTATAACGTATGACGTTATGTATTATTACGATATAACGTACGACGTTATGCAGTATTAGGTTATTACGTATGACGTCATGTAGTTTTACGTTATAACGTATGACATCATGTAGTTTTACGTTATAACGTATGTCGTCATGTAGTATCACGTTATAGCGAAAGACGATATGTAGTATTACGTTATAACGTATGACGTCATGTAGTATTACTTTATTACGAATAACGTTATATTGTGTGTCTTTATAACGTACGACGTTATGTATTATTACGATATAACGTATGATGTTACGCAGTATTAGGTTATAACGTATGACGTTATGGAGTATTACGTTATAACGTATGACGTAATGTAGTACTAGAATATAACGTATGACGTTATGTAGTATTACGTTATAACGTATGACGTTATGTTGTATTACGTTATAACGTATGACGTAATGTTGTATTAGGCTATAGCGAATGACGACATGTAGTATTACGTTATAACGTATGACGTAATGTAGTACTAGAATATTACGTATGATGTTACGCAGTATTAGGTTATGACGTATGACGTTATGGAGTATTACGTTATAACGTATGACGTCATGTGGTATTACGTTATTACGAATAACGTTATATTGTGTTACTTTATAACGTATGACGTTATGTTGTATTACGTTATAACGTATGACGTAATGTTGTATTACGCTATAGCGAATGACGACATGTAGTATTACGTTATAACGTATGACGTAATGTAGTACTAGAATATAACGTATGATGTTACGCAGTATTAGGTTATAACGTATGATGTCATGGAGTATTACGTTATAACGTATGACGTCATGTGGTATTACGTTATTACGAATAACGTTATATTGTGTTACTGTATAACGTATGACGTTGTGTAGTGTTACGTTATAACGTATGACGTCATGTAGTATTACGTTATAACGTATGACTTCATGTGGTATTACGTTATTACGAATAACGTTATATTGTGTTACTGTATAACGTATGACGTTGTGTAGTGGTACGTTATAACGTATGACGTTATGTTGTATTACGCTATAAAGTATGACGGTATATAGTTTATATAGAATTATGATATAACGCACATCGTTATGTAGAATTACGTTATACCGTATGACGTTATATTGTGTTACTTTATAACGTATGACGTTATGTATTATTACGTTATAACGTATGACGTTATGTAGTTTTACGTTATAACGTATGACGCTATGCTGTATTACGTTATAACTTATAACTTTATGTAGTGTTACGATATAACGTACAACATTATATAGAATTACGATATAACGCACAACGTTATGTAGTATTACGTTATAACGTATGACGTTATGTTGTATTACGTTATAACGTGTGACGTTATGTTGTATTACGCTACAAAGTATGACGATATATAGATTATATAGAATTACGATATAACGCACATCGTTATGTAGTATTACGTTATACCGTATTACGTTATATTGTGTTACTTTATAACGTATGACGTTATGTATTATTACGATATAACGTACGACGTTATGCAGTATTACGTTATAACGTATGTCGTTATGTTGTATTACGATATAACGTACAACATCATATAGAATTACGATATTACGCACAACGTTATGCAGTATTACGTTATAGCGAATGACGATATGTAGTATTACGTTATAACGTATGACGTCATGTGGTATTACGTTATTACGAATAACGTTATATTGTGTTACTTTATAACGTATGACGTTATGTTGTATTACGTTATAACGTATGACGTAATGTTGTATTACGCTATAGCGAATGATGACATGTAGTATTACGTTATAACGTATGACGCAATGTAGTACCATAATATAACGTATGATGTTACGCACTATTAGGTTATAACGTATGACGTTATGTGGTATTACGTTATAACTTATAACTTTATGTAGTATTACGATATAACGTACAACATTATATAGAATTACGATATAACGCACAACGTTACGTAGTATTACGTTATAACGTATGACGTTATGTTGTATTACGCTACAAAGTATGACGATATATAGATTATATAGAATAACGATATAACGCACATCGTTATGTAGTACTACGTTATTCCGTATGACGTTATATTGTGTTACTTTATAACGTATGACGTTATGTATTATTACGATATAACGTACGACGTTATGCAGTATTAGGTTATTACGTATGACGTCATGTAGTTTTACGTTATAACGTATGACGTCATGTAGTTTTACGTTATAACGTATGTCATCATGTAGTATCACGTTATAGCGAAAGACGATATGTAGTATTACGTTATAACGTATGACGTCATGTAGTATTACTTTATTACGAATAACGTTATATTGTGTGTCTCTATAACGTACGACGTTATGTATTATTACGATATAACGTATGATGTTACGCAGTATTAGGTTATAACGTATGACGTTATGGAGTATTACTTTACAACGTATGACGTCATGTGGTATTACGCTATAGAGAATGAAGATATGTAGTATTACGTTATAACGTATGACGTAATATAGTACTAGAATATAACGTATGACGTTATGTAGTATTACGTTATAACGTATGACGTTATGTTGTATTACGTTATAACGTATGACGTAATGTTGTATTAGGCTATAGCGAATGACGACATGTAGTATTACGTTATAACGTGTGACGTAATGTAGTACTAGAATATTACGTATGATGTTACGCAGTATTAGGTTATAACGTATGACGTTATGGAGTATTACGTTATAACGTATGACGTCATGTGGTATTACGTTATTACGAATAACATTATATTGTGTTACTGTATAACGTATGACGTTGTGTAGTGTTACGTTATAACGTATGACGTCATGTAGTATTACGTTATAACGTATGACTTCATGTGGTATTACTTTATTACGAATAACGTTATATTGTGTTACTGTATAACGTATGACGTTGTGTAGTGATACGTTATAACGTATGACGTTATGTTGTATTACGCTATAAAGTATGACGATATATAGTTTATATAGAATTACGATATAACGCACATCGTTATGTAGAATTACGTTATACCGTATGACATTATATTGTGTTACTTTATAACGTATGACGTTATGTATTATTACGTTATAACGTATGACGTTATGTAGTTTTACGTTATAACGTATGACGTTACGCAGTATTACGTTATAACGTATGACGTTATGTTGTATTACGTTATAACTTATAACTTTATGTAATATTACGATATAACGTACAACATTATATAGAATTACGATATAACGCACAACGTTATGCAGTATTACGTTATAACGTATGACGTTATGTTGTATTACGTTATAACGTATGTCGTTATGTTGTATTACGATATAACGTACAACATTATATAGAATTACGATATAACGCAAAACGTTATGTAGTATTACGTTATAATGTATGACGTCATGTGGTATTAAGTTATTACGAATAACGTTATATTGTGTTACTTTATAGCGCACAACGTTATGTAGTATTACGTTATAACGTATGACGTTATGTTGTATTTCGCTATAAAGTATGACGATATATAGATTATATAGAATTTCGATATAACGCACATCGTTATGTAGAATTACGTTATACCGTATGACGTTATATTGTGTTACTTTATAACGTATGACGTTATGTATTATTACGATATAACGTGCGTCGTTATGCAGTATTAGGTTATAACGTATGTCGTTATGTTGTATTACGTTATAACGTATGACGTAATGTTGTATTAGGCTATAGCGAATGACGACATGTAGTATTACGTTATAACGTATGACGTAATGTAGTACTAGAATATAACGTATGATGTTACGCAGTATTAGGTTATAACGTATGACGTTATGGAGTATTACGTTATAACGTATGACGTCATTTGGTATTACGTTATTAAGAATAACGTTATATTGTGTTACTGTTTAACGTATGATGTTGTGTAGTGTTACGTTATAACGTATGACGTCATGTAGTATTACGTTATAACGTATGACTTCATGTGGTATTACGTTATTACGAATAACGTTATATTGTGTTACTGTATAACGTATGACGTTGTGTAGTGATACGTTATAACGTATGACGTTATGTTGTATTACGCTATGAAGTATGACGATATATAGTTTATATAGAATTACGATATAACGCACATCGTTATGTAGAATTACGTTATACCGTATGACGTTATATTGTGTTACTTTATAACGTATGACGTTATGTATTATTACGTTATAACGAATGACGTTATGTAGTTTTACGTTATAACGTATGACGTTACGCAGTATTACGTTATAACGTATGACGTTATGTTGTATTACGATATAACGTACAACATTATATAGAATTACGATATAACGCACAACGTTATGTAGTATTACGTTATAACGTATGACGTTATGTTGTATTACGTTATAACGTATGACGTTATGTTGTATTACGCTACAAAGTATGACGATATATAGATTATATAGAATTACGATATAACGCACAACGTTATGTAGTATTACGTTATAGCGAATGACGATATGTAGTATTACGTTATAACGTATGACGTCATGTAGTATTACGTTATAACGTATGACTTCATGTGGTATTACGTTATTACGAATA
This sequence comes from Bombus terrestris, assembly GCF_910591885.1. NCBI lineage: Eukaryota > Metazoa > Arthropoda > Insecta > Hymenoptera > Apidae > Bombus > Bombus terrestris. The sequence goes on from NW_025963558.1 coordinate 1,331,561, forward strand.
ACGTTATATTGTGTTACTGTATAACGTATGACGTTGTGTAGTGATACGTTATAACGTATGACGTTATGTTGTATTACGCTACAAAGTATGACGATATATAGATTATACAGAATTACGATATAACGCACATCGTTATGTAGTATTACGTTATTCCGTATGACGTTATATTGTGTTACTTTATAACGTATGACGTTATGTATTATTACGATATAACGTACGACGTTATGCAGTATTAGGTTATTACGTATGACGTCATGTAGTTTTACGTTATAACGTATGACGTCATGTAGTTTTACATTATAACGTATGTCGTCATGTAGTATCACGTTATAGCGAAAGACGATATGTAGTATTACGTTATAACGTATGACGTCATGTAGTACTCGAATATAACGTATGACGTTATGTAGTATTACTTTATTACGAATAACGTTATATTGTGTTACTTTATAACGTACGACGTTGTGTATTATTACCATATAACGTACGTCGTTATGCAGTATTAGGTTATAACGTATGTCGTTATGTTGTATTACGATATAACGTACAACATTATATAGAATTACGAAATAACGCACAACGTTATGTAGTATTACGTTATAACGTATGACGTCATGTAGTTTTGCGTTATAACGTACGACGTTACGCAGTATTACGTTATAACGTATGACGTTATGGAGTATTACGTTATAACGTATGACGTCATGTGGTATTACGTTATTACGAATAACGTTATATTGTGTTACTGTATAACAGATGACGTTGTGTAGTGTTACGTTATAACGTATGACGTCATGTAGTATTACGCTATAAAGTATGACGATATATAGTTTATATAGAATTCCGATATAACGCACATCGTTATGTAGAATTACGTTATACCGTATGACGTTATATTGTGTTACTTTATAACGTATGACGTTATGTATTATTACGATATAACGTGCGTCGTTATGCAGTATTAGGTTATAACGTATGTCGTTATGTTGTATTACGTTATAACGTATGACGTAATGTTGTATTAGGCTATAGCGAATGACGACATGTAGTATTACGTTATAACGTATGACGTAATGTAGTACTAGAATATAACGTATGATGTTACGCAGTATTAGGTTATAACGTATGACGTTATGGAGTATTACGTTATAACGTATGACGTCATGTGGTATTACGTTATTACGAATAACGTTATATTGTGTTACTGTATAACGTATGACGTTGTGTAGTGTTACGTTATAACGTATGACGTCATGTAGTATTACGTTATAACGTATGACTTCATGTGGTATTACGTTATTACGAATAACGTTATATTGTGTTACTGTATAACGTATGACGTTGTGTAGTGATACGTTATAACGTATGACGTTATGTTGTATTACGCTATAAAGTATGACGATATATAGTTTATATAGAATTACGATATAACGCACATCGTTATGTAGAATTACGTTATACCGTATGACGTTATATTGTGTTACTTTATAACGTATGACGTTATGTATTATTACGTTATAACATATGACGTTATGTAGTTTTACGTTATAACGTATGACGTTACGCAGTATTACGTTATAACGTATGACGTTATGTTGTATTACGATATAACGTACAACATTATATAGAATTACGATATAACGCACAACGTTATGTAGTATTACGTTATAACGTATGACGTTATGTTGTATTACGTTATAACGTATGACGTTATGTTGTATTACGCTACAAAGCATGACGATATATAGATTATATAGAATTACGATATAACGCACATCGTTATGTAGTATTACGTTATACCGTATTACGTTATATTGTGTTACTTTAAAACGTATGACGTTATGTATTATTACGATATAACGTACGACGTTATGCAGTATTACGTTATAACGTATGTCGTTATGTTGTATTACGATATAACGTACAACATTATATAGAATTACGATATTACGCACAACGTTATGTAGTATTACGTTATAGCGAATGACGATATGTAGTATTACGTTATAACGTATGACGTCATGTGGTATTACGTTATTACGAATAACGTTATATTGTGTTACTTTATAACGTATGACGTTATGTTGTATTACGCTACAAAGTATGACGATATATAGATTATATAGAATTACGATATAACGCACATCGTTATGTAGTATTACGTTATTCCGTATGACGTTATATTGTGTTACTTTATAACGTATGACGTTATGTATTATTACGATATAACGTACGACGTTATGCAGTATTAGGTTATTACGTATGACGTCATGTAGTTTTACGTTATAACGTATGACGTCATGTAGTTTTACGTTATAACGTATGACGTCATGTAGTTTTACGTTATAACGTATGTCGTCATGTAGTATCACGTTATAGCGAAAGACGATATGTAGTATTACGTTATAACGTATGACGTCATGTAGTACTCGAATATATCGTATGACGTTATGTAGTATTACTTTATTACGAATAACGTTATATTGTGTTACTTTATAACGTACGACGTTATGTATTATTACCATATAACGTACGTCGTTATGCAGTATTAGGTTATAACGTATGTCGTTATGTTGTATTACGATATAACGTACAACATTATATAGAATTACGATATAACGCACAACGTTATGTAGTATTACGTTATAACGTATGACGTCATGCAGTTTTGCGTTATAACGTACGACGTTACGCAGTATTACGTTATAACGTATGACGTTATGGAGTATTACGTTATAACGTATGACGTCATGTGGTATTACGTTATTACGAATAACGTTATATTGTGTTACTGTATAACGTATGACGTTGTGTAGTGTTACGTTATAACGTATGACGTCATGTAGTATTACGCTATAAAGTATGACGATATATAGTTTATATAGAATTCCGATATAACGCACATCGTTATGTAGAATTACGTTATACCGTATGACGTTATATTGTGTTACTTTATAACGTATGACGTTATGTAGTTTTACGTTATAACGTATGACGTTACGCCGTATTTCGTTATAACGTATGACGTTATGTTGTATTACGTTATAACTTATAACTTTATGTAATATTACGATATAACGTACAACATTATATAGAATTACGATATAACGCACAACGTTATGTAGTATTACGTTATAACGTATGACGTCATGTAGTTTTGCGTTATAACGTACGACGTTACGCAGTATTACGTTATAACGTATGACGTTATGCAGTATTACGTTATAACGTATGACGTCATGTGGTATTACGTTATTACGAATAACGTTATATTGTGTTACTGTATAACGGATGACGTTGTGTAGTGTTACGTTATAACGTATGACGTCATGTAGTATTACGCTATAAAGTATGACGATATATAGTTTATATAGAATTCCGATATAACGCACATCGTTATGTAGAATTACGTTATACCGTATGACGTTATATTGTGTTACTTTATAACGTATGACGTTATGTATTATTACGATATAACGTGCGTCGTTATGCAGTATTAGGTTATAACGTATGTCGTTATGTTGTATTACGTTATAACGTATGACGTAATGTTGTATTAGGCTATAGCGAATGACGACATGTAGTATTACGTTATAACGTATGACGTAATGTAGTACTAGAATATAACGTATGATGTTACGCAGTATTAGGTTATAACGTATGACGTTATGGAGTATTACGTTATAACGTATGACGTCATGTGGTATTACGTTATTACGAATAACGTTATATTGTGTTACTGTATAACGTATGACGTTGTGTAGTGTTACGTTATAACGTATGACGTCATGTAGTATTACGTTATAACGTATGACTTCATGTGGTATTACGTTATTACGAATAACGTTATATTGTGTTACTGTATAACGTATGACGTTGTGTAGTGATACGTTATAACGTATGACGTTATGTTGTATTACGCTATAAAGTATGACGATATATAGTTTATATAGAATTACGATATAACGCACATCGTTATGTAGAATTACGTTATACCGTATGACGTTATATTGTGTTACTTTATAACGTATGACGTTATGTATTATTACGTTATAACATATGACGTTATGTAGTTTTACGTTATAACGTATGACGTTACGCAGTATTACGTTATAACGTATGACGTTATGTTGTATTACGATATAACGTACAACATTATATAGAATTACGATATAACGCACAACGTTATGTAGTATTACGTTATAACGTATGACGTTATCTTGTATTACGTTATAACGTATGACGTTATGTTGTATTACGCTACAAAGCATGACGATATATAGATTATATAGAATTACGATATAACGCACATCGTTATGTAGTATTACGTTATACCGTATTACGTTATATTGTGTTACTTTAAAACGTATGACGTTATGTATTATTACGATATAACGTACGACGTTATGCAGTATTACGTTATAACGTATGTCGTTATGTTGTATTACGATATAACGTACAACATTATATAGAATTACGATATAACGCACAACGTTATGTAGTATTACGTTATAACGTATGACGTTATGTTGTATTACGTTATAACGTATGTCGTTATGTTGTATTACGATATAACGTACAACATTATATAGAATTACGATATTACGCACAACGTTATGTAGTGTTACGTTATAGCGAATGACGATATGTAGTATTACGTTATAACGTATGACGTCATGTGGTATTACGTTATTACGAATAACGTTATATTGTGTTACTTTATAACGTATGACGTTATGTTGTATTACGCTACAAAGTATGACGATATATAGATTATATAGAATTACGATATAACGCACATCGTTATGTAGTATTACGTTATTCCGTATGACGTTATATTGTGTTACTTTATAACGTATGACGTTATGTATTATTACGATATAACGTACGACGTTATGCAGTATTAGGTTATTACGTATGACGTCATGTAGTTTTACGTTATAACGTATGACGTCATGTAGTTTTACGTTATAACGTATGTCGTCATGCAGTATCACGTTATAGCGAAAGGCGATATGTAGTATTACGTTATAACGTATGACGTCATGTAGTACTCGAATATAACGTATGACGTTATGTAGTATTACTTTATTACGAATAACGTTATATTGTGTTACTTTATAACGTACGACGTTATGTATTATTACCATATAACGTACGTCGTTATGCAGTATTAGGTTATAACGTATGTCGTTATGTTGTATTACGATATAACGTACAACATTATATAGAATTACGATATAACGCACAACGTTATGTAGTATTACGTTATAACGTATGACGTCATGTAGTTTTGTGTTATAACGTACGACGTTACGCAGTATTACGTTATAACGTATGACGTTATGGAGTATTACGTTATAACGTATGACGTCATGTGGTATTACGTTATTACGAATAACGTTATATTGTGTTACTGTATAACGTATGACGTTGTGTAGTGTTACGTTATAACGTATGACGTCATGTAGTATTACGCTATAAAGTATGACGATAAATAGTTTATATAGAATTACGATATAACGCACATCGTTCTGTAGAATTACGTTATACCGTATGACGGTATATTGTGTTACTTTATAACGTATGACGTTATGTATTATTACGTTACAACGTATGACGTTATGTTGTATTACGTTATAACTTATAGCTTTATGTAGTATTACGATACAACGTACAACATTATATAGAATTACGATATAACGCACAACGTTATGCAGTATTACGTTATAACGTATGACGTTATGTTGTATTACGGTATAACGTATGTCGTTATGTTGTATTACGATATAACGTACAACATTATATAGAATTACGATATAACGCACAACGTTATGTAGTATTATGTTATAACGTATGACGTTATGTTGTATTACGTTATAACGTATGACGTTACGTTGTATTACGCTACAAAGTATGACGATATATAGATTATGTAGAATTACGATATAACGCACATCGTTATGTAGTATTACGTCATACCGTATTACGTTATATTGTGTTACTTTATAACGTATGACGTTATGTATTATTACGACATAACGTACGACGTTATGCAGTATTACGTTATAACGTATGTCGTTATGTTGTATTACGATATAACGTACAACATTATATAGAATTACGATATAACGCACAACGTTATGTAGTATTACGTTATAACGTATGACGTTATGTTGTATTACGTTATAACGTATGTCGTTATGCTGTATTACGATATAACGTACAACATTATATAGAATTACGATATAACGCACAACGTTATGTAGTATTACGTTATAGCGAATGACGATATGTAGTATTACGTTATAACGTATGACGTCATGTGGTATTACGTTATTACGAATAACGTTATATTGTGTTACTTTATAACGTATGACGTTATGTTGTATTACGTTATAACGTATGACGTAGTGTTGTATTACGCTATAGCGAATGACGACATGTAGTATTACGTTATAACGTATGACGTAATGTAGTACTAGAATATAACGTATGATGTTACGCAGTATTAGGTTATAACGTATGACGTCATGTAGTATTACGTTATAACGTATGACTTCATGTGGTATTACGTTATTACGAATAACGTTATATTGTGTTACTGTATAACGTATGACGTTGTGTAGTGATACGTTATAACGTATGACGTTATGTTGTATTACGCTATAAAGTATGACGATATATAGTTTATATAGAATTACGATATAACGCACATCGTTATGTAGAATTACGTTATACCGTATGACGTTATATTGTGTTACTTTATAACGTATGACGTTATGTATTATTACGTTATAACGTATGACGTTATGTTGTATTACGTTATAACTTATAACTTTATGTAGTATTAAGATATAACGTACAACATTATACAGAATTACGATATAATGCACAACGTTATGCAGTATTACGTTATAACGTATGTCGTTATGTTGTATTACGATATAACGTACAACATTATATAGAATTACGATATAACGCACAACGTTATGTAGTATTACGTTATAACGTATGACGCTATGTTGTATTACGTTATAACGTATGACGCTATGTTGTATTACGCTACAAAGTATGACGATATATAGATTATATAGAATTACGATATAACGCACATCGTTATGTAGTATTACGTTATACCGTATTACGTTATATTGTGTTACTTTATAACGTATGACGTTATGTATTATTACGATATAACGTACAACATTATATAGAATTACGATATAACGCACAACGTTATGTAGTATTACGTTATAGCGAATGACGATATGTAGTATTACGTTATAACGTATGACGTCATGTGGTATTACGTTATGACGAATAACGTTATATTGTGTTACTTTATAACGTATGACGTTATGTTGTATTACGTTATAACGTATGACGTAATGTTGTATTACGCTATAGCGAATGACGACAAGTAGGATTACGTTATAACGTATGACGTAATGTAGTACTAGAATATAACGTATGATGTTACGCAGTATTAGGTTATAACGTATGACGTCATGTAGTATTACGTTATAACGTATGACTTCATGTGGTATTACGTTATTACGAATAACGTTATATTGTGTTACTGTATAACGTATGACGTTGTGTAGTGATACGTTATAACGTATGACGTTGTGTAGTGATACGTTATAACGTATGACGTTATGTTGTATTACACTATAAATTATGACGATATATAGTTTATATAGAATTACGATATAACGCACATCGTTATGTAGAATTACGTTATACCGTATGACGTTATATTGTGTTACTTTATAACGTATGACGTTATGTATTATTACGCTATAACGTATGACGTTATGTTGTATTACGTTATAACTTATAACTTTATGTAGTATTACGATATAACGTACAACATTATATAGAATTACGATATAATGCACAACGTTATGCAGTATTACGTTATAACGTATGTCGTTATCTTGTATTACGATATAACGTACAACATTATATAGAATTACGATATAACGCACAACGTTATGTAGTATTGCGTTATAACGTATGACGCTATGTTGTATTACGTTATAACGTATGACGCTATGTTGTATTACGCTACAAAGTATGACGATATATAGATTATATAGAATTACGATATAACGCACATCGTTATGTAGTATTACGTTATACCGTATGACGTTATATTGTGTTACTTTATAACGTATGACGTTATGTATTATTACGATATAACGTACGACGTTATGCAGTATTACGTTATAACGTATGTCGTTATGTTGTATTACGATATAACGTACAACATTATATAGAATTACGATATAACGCACAACGTTATGTAGTATTACGTTATAACGTATGTCGTTATGTTGTATTACGTTATAACGTATGACGTTATGTTGTATTACGCTACAAAGTATGACGATATATAGATTATATAGAATTACGATATAACGCACATCGTTATGTAGTATTACGTTATACCGTATTACGTTATATTGTGTTACTTTATAACGTATGACGTTATGTATTATTACGATATAACGTACGACGTTATGCAGTATTACGTTATAACGTATGTCGTTATGTTGTATTACGATATAACGTACAACATTATATAGAATTACGATATAACGCACAACCTTATGTAGTATTACGTTATACCGTATTAAGTTATATTGTGTTACTTTATAACGTATGACGTTATGTATTATTGCGATATAACGTACGACGTTATGCAGTATTACGTTATAACGTATGTCGTTATGTTGTATTACGATATAACGTACAACATTATATAGAATTACGATATAACGCACAACGTTATGTAGTATTACGTTATAACGTATGACGTTATGTTGTATTACATTATAACGTATGTCGTTATGTTGTATTACGATATAACGTACAACATTATATAGAATTACGATATAACGCACAACGTTATGTAGTATTACGTTATAGCGAATGACGATATGTAGTATTCCGTTATAACGTATGACGTCATGTGGTATTACGTTATTACGAATAACGTTATATTGTGTTACTTTATAACGTATGACGTTATGTTGTATTACGTTATAACGTATGACGTAATGTAGTACTAGAATATAACGTATGACGTTAGGCAGTATTACGTTATAACGTATGACGTCATGTGGTATTACGTTATTACGAATAACGTTATATTGTGTTACTGTATAACGTATGACGTTGTGTAGTGTTACGTTATAACGTATGACGTCATGTAGTATTACGTTATAACGTATGACTTCATGTGGTATTACGTTATTACGAATAACGTTATATTGTGTTACTTTATAACGTATGACGTTATGTTGTATTACGTTATGACGTATGACGTAATGTTGTATTACGCTATAGCGAATGACGACATGTAGTATTACGTTATAACGTATGACGTAATGTAGTACTAGAATATAACGTATGACGTTAGGCAGTATTACGTTATAACGTATGACGTCATGTGGTATTACGTTATTACGAATAACGTTATATTGTGTTACTGTATAACGTATGACGTTGTGTAGTGTTACGTTATAACGTATGACGTCATGTAGTATTACGTTATAACGTATGACTTCATGTGGTATTACGTTATTACGAATAACGTTATATTGTGTTACTGTATAACGTATGACGTTGTGTAGTTATACGTCATAACGTATGACGTTATGTTGTATTACGCTATAAAGTAGGACGATATATAGTTTATATAGAATTACGATATAACGCACATCGTTATGTAGAATTACGTTATACCGTATGACGTTATATTGTGTTACTTTATAACGTATGACGTTATGTATTATTACGCTATAACGTATGACGTTATGTTGTATTACGTTATAACTTATAACTTTATGTAGTATTACGATATAACGTACAACATTATATAGAATTACGATATAATGCACAACGTTATGCAGTATTACGTTATAACGTATGTCGTTATCTTGTATTACGATATAACGTACAACATTATATAGAATTACGATATAACGCACAACGTTATGTAGTATTGCGTTATAACGTATGACGCTATGTTGTATTACGTTATAACGTATGACGCTATGTTGTATTACGCTACAAAGTATGACGATATATAGATTATATAGAATTACGATATAACGCACATCGTTATGTAGTATTACGTTATACCGTATGACGTTATATTGTGTTACTTTATAACGTATGACGTTATGTATTATTACGATATAACGTACGACGTTATGCAGTATTACGTTATAACGTATGTCGTTATGTTGTATTACGATATAACGTACAACATTATATAGAATTACGATATAACGCACAACGTTATGTAGTATTACGTTATAACGTATGTCGTTATGTTGTATTACGTTATAACGTATGACGTTATGTTGTATTACGCTACAAAGTATGACGATATATAGATTATATAGAATTACGATATAACGCACATCGTTATGTAGTATTACGTTATACCGTATGACGTTATATTGTGTTACTTTATAACGTATGACGTTATGTATTATTACGATATAACGTACGACGTTATGCAGTATTACGTTATAACGTATGTCGTTATGTTGTATTACGATATAACGTACAACATTATATAGAATTACGATATAACGCACAACCTTATGTAGTATTACGTTATACCGTATGACGTTATATTGTGTTACTTTATAACGTATGACGTTATGTATTATTGCGATATAACGTACGACGTTATGCAGTATTACGTTATAACGTATGTCGTTATGTTGTATTACGATATAACGTACAACATTATATAGAATTACGATATAACGCACAACGTTATGTAGTATTACGTTATAACGTATGACGTTATGTTGTATTACATTATAACGTATGTCGTTATGTTGTATTACGATATAACGTACAACATTATATAGAATTACGATATAACGCACAACGTTATGTAGTATTACGTTATAGCGAATGACGATATGTAGTATTACGTTATAACGTATGACGTCATGTGGTATTACGTTATTACGAATAACGTTATATTGTGTTACTTTATAACGTATGACGTTATGTTGTATTACGTTATAACGTATGACGTAATGTAGTACTAGAATATAACGTATGACGTTAGGCAGTATTACGTTATAACGTATGACGTCATGTGGTATTACGTTATTACGAATAACGTTATATTGTGTTACTGTATAACGTATGACGTTGTGTAGTGTTACGTTATAACGTATGACGTCATGTAGTATTACGTTATAACGTATGACTTCATGTGGTATTACGTTATTACGAATAACGTTATATTGTGTTACTTTATAACGTATGACGTTATGTTGTATTACGTTATGACGTATGACGTAATGTTGTATTACGCTATAGCGAATGACGACATGTAGTATTACGTTATAACGTATGACGTAATGTAGTACTAGAATATAACGTATGACGTTAGGCAGTATTACGTTATAACGTATGACGTCATGTGGTATTACGTTATTACGAATAACGTTATATTGTGTTACTGTATAACGTATGACGTTGTGTAGTTATACGTCATAACGTATGACGTTATGTTGTATTACGCTATAAAGTAGGACGATATATAGTTTATATAGAATTACGATATAACGCACATCGTTATGTAGAATTACGTTATACCGTATGACGTTATATTGTGTTACTTTATAACGTATGACGTTATGTATTATTACGTTATAACGTATGACGTTATGTAGTTTTACGTTATAACGTATGACGTTACGCAGTATTACGTTATAACGTATGACGTTATGTTGTATTACGTTATAACTTATAACTTTATGTAGTATTACGATATAACGTACAACATTATATAGAATTACGATATAACGCACAACGTTATGCAGTATTACGTTATAATGTATGTCGTTATGTTGTATTACGATATAACGTACAACATTATATAGAATTACGATATAACGCACAACGTTATGTAGTATTACGTTATACCGTATTACGTTATATTGTGTTACTTTATAACGTATGACGTTATGTATTATTACGATATAACGTACGACGTTATGCAGTATTACGTTATTACGTATGTCGTTATGTTGTATTACGATGTAACGTACAACATTATATAGAATTACGATATAACGCACAACGTTATGTAGTATTACGTTATAACGTATGTCGTTATGTTGTATTACGTTATAACGTATGACGTTATGTTGTATTACGCTACAAAGTATGACGATATATAGATTATATAGAATTACGATATAACGCACATCGTTATGTAGTATTACGTTATACCGTATTACGTTATATTGTGTTACTTTATAACGTATGACGTTATGTATTATTACGATATAACGTACGACGTTATGCAGTATTACGTTATTACGTATGTCGTTATGTTGTATTACGATGTAACGTACAACATTATATAGAATTACGATATAACGCACAACGTTATGTATTATTACGATATAACGTACGACGTTATGCAGTATTACGTTATAACGTATGTCGTTAGGTTGTATTACGATATAACGTACAACATTATATAGAATTACGATATAACGCACAACGTTATGTAGTATTACGTTATAACGTATGACGTCATGAGGTATTAAGTTATTACGAATAACGTTATATTGTGTTACTTTATAACGTATGACGTTACGCAGTATTACGTTATAACGTATGACGTTATGTTGTATTACGTTATAACGTATGACGTTATGTTGTATTACGCTACAAAGTATGACGATATATAGATTATATAGAATTACGATATAACGCACATCGTTATGTAGTATTACGTTATACCGTATTACGTTATATTGTGTTACTTTATAACGTATGACGTTATGTATTATTACGATATAACGTACGACGTTATGCAGTATTACGTTATTACGTATGTCGTTATGTTGTATTACGATATAACGTACAACATTATATAGAATTACGACATAACGCACAACGTTATGTAGTATTACGTTATACCGTATTACGTTATATTGTATTACGCTACAAAGTATGACGATATATAGTTTATATAGAATTACGATATAACGCACATCGTTATGTAGAATTACGTTATACCGTATGACGTTATATTGTGTTATTTTATAACGTATGACGTTATGTATTATTACGTTATAACGTATGACGTTATGTAGTTTTACGTTATAACGTATGACGTTACGCAGTATTACGTTATAACGTGTGACGTTATGTTGTATTACGTTATAACTTATAACTTTATGTAGTATTACGATATAACGTACAACATTATATAGAATTACGATATAACGCACAACGTTATGCAGTATTACGTTATAACGTATGTCGTTATGTTGTATTACGATATAACGTACAACATTATATAGAATTACGATATAACGCACAACGTTATGTAGTATTACGTTATAACGTATGTCGTTATGTTGTATTACGTTATAACGTATGACGTTATGTTGTATTACGCTACAAAGTATGACGATATATAGATTATATAGAATTACGATATAACGCACATCGTTATGTAGTATTACGTTATACCGTATTACGTTGTATTGTGTTACTTTATAACGTATGACGTTATGTATTATTACGATATAACGTACGACGTTATGCAGTATTACGTTATAACGTATGTCGTTATGTTGTATTACGTTATAACGTATGACGTTATGTTGTATTACGCTACAAAGTATGACGATATATAGATTATATAGAATTACGATATAACGCACATCGTTATGTAGTATTACGTTATACCGTATTACGTTATATTGTGTTACTTTATAACGTATGACGTTATGTATTATTACGATATAACGTACGACGTTATGCAGTATTACGTTATAACGTATGTCGTTATGTTGTATTACGATATAACGTACAACATTATATAGAATTACGATATAACGCACATCGTTATGTAGTATTACGTTATACCGTATTACGTTATATTGTGTTACTTTATAACGTATGACGTTATGTATTATTACGATATAACGTACGACGTTATGCAGTATTACGTTATAACGTATGTCGTTATGTTGTATTACGATATAACGTACAACATTATATAGAATTACGATATAACGCACAACGTTATGTAGTATTACGTTATAACGTATGTCGTTATGTTGTATTACGTTATAACGTATGACGTTATGTTGTATTACGCTACAAAGTATGACGATATATAGATTATATAGAATTACGATATAACGCACATCGTTATGTAGTATTACGTTATACCGTATTACGTTGTATTGTGTTACTTTATAACGTATGACGTTATGTATTATTACGATATAACGTACGACGTTATGCAGTATTACGTTATAACGTATGTCGTTATGTTGTATTACGTTATAACGTATGACGTTATGTTGTATTACGCTACAAAGTATGACGATATATAGATTATATAGAATTACGATATAACGCACATCGTTATGTAGTATTACGTTATACCGTATTACGTTATATTGTGTTACTTTATAACGTATGACGTTATGTATTATTACGATATAACGTACGACGTTATGCAGTATTACGTTATAACGTATGTCGTTAGGTTGTATTACGATATAACGTACAACATTATATAGAATTACGATATAACGCACAACGTTATGTAGTATTACGTTATAACGTATGACGTTATGTTGTTTTACGTTATAACGTATGTCGTTATGTTGTATTACGATATAACGTACAACATTATATAGAATTACGATATAACGCACAGCGTTATGTAGTATTACGTTATAGCGAATGACGATATGTAGTATTACGTTATAACGTATGACGTCATGTGGTATTAAGTTATTACGAATAACGTTATATTGTGTTACTTTATAACGTATGACGTTACGCAGTATTACGTTGTAACGTATGACGTTATGTTGTATTACGTTATAACGTATGACGTTATGTTGTATTACGCTACAAAGTATGACGATATATAGATTATATAGAATTACGATATAACGCACATCGTTATGTAGTATTACGTTATACCGTATTACGTTATATTGTGTTACTTTATAACGTATGACGTTATGTATTATTACGATATAACGTACGACGTTATGCAGTATTACGTTATTACGTATGTCGTTATGTTGTATTACGATATAACGTACAACATTATATAGAATTACGATATAACGCACAACGTTATGTAGTATTACGTTATACCGTATTACGTTATATTGTGTTACTTTATAACGTATGACGTTATGTATTATTACGTTATAACGTATGACGTTATGTAGTTTTACGTTCTAACGTATGACGTTACGCAGTATTACATTATAACGTATGACGTTATGTTGTATTACGTTATAACTTATAACTTTATGTAGTATTACGATATAACGTACAACATTATATAGAATTACGATATAACGCACAACGTTATGCAGTATTACGTTATAACGTATGTCGTTATGTTGTATTACGATATAACGTACAACATTATATAGAATTACGATATAACGCACAACGTTATGTAGTATTACGTTATAACGTATGACGCTATGTTGTATTCCGTTATAACGTATGACGCTATGTTGTATTACGCTACAAAGTATGACGATATATAGATTATATAGAATTACGATATAACGCACATCGTTATGTAGTATTACGTTATACCGTATTACGTTATATTGTGTTACTTTATAACGTATGACGTTATGTATTATTACGATATAACGTACGACGTTATGCAGTATTACGTTATAACGTATGTCCTTATGTTGTATTACGATATAACGTACAACATTATATAGAATTACGATATAACGCACAACGTTATGTAGTATTACGTTATAACGTATGTCGTTATGTTGTATTACGTTATAACGTATGACGTTATGTTGTATTACGCTACAAAGTATGACGATATATAGATTATATAGAATTACGACATAACGCACATCGTTATGTAGTATTACGTTATACCGTATTACGTTATATTGTGTTACTTTATAACGTATGACGTTATGTATTATTACGATATAACGTACGACGTTATGCAGTATTACGTTATAACGTATGTCGTTATGTTGTATTACGATATAACGTACAACATTATATAGAATTACGATATAACGCACAATGTTATGTAGTATTTCGTTATACCGTATTAAGTTATATTGTGTTACTTTATAACGTATGACGTTATGTATTTTTACGATATAACGTACGACGTTATGCAGTATTACGTTATAACGTATGTCGTTATGTTGTATTACGATATAACGTACAACATTATATAGAATTACGATATAACGCACAACGTTATGTAGTATTACGTTATAACGTATGACGTTATGTTGTATTACATTATAACGTATGTCGTTATGTAGTATTACGTTATAACGTATGACGTTATGTTGTATTACGTTATAACGTATGTCGTTATGTTGTATTACGCTATAGCGAATGACGATATGTAGTATTACGTTATAACGTATGGCGTCATGTGGTATTAAGTTATTACGAATAACGTTATATTGTGTTACTTTATAACGTATGACGTTATGTTGTATTACGTTATGACGTATGACGTAATGTTGTATTACGCTATAGCGAATGACGACATGTAGTATTACGTTATAACGTATGACGTAATGTAGTACTAGAATATAACGTATGACGTTACGCAGTATTACGTTATAACGTATGACGTTATGTTGTATTACGTTATAACGTATGACGTTATGTTGTATTACGCTACAAAGTATGACGATATATAGATTATATACAATTACGATATAACGCACATCGTTATGTAGTATTACGTTATACCGTATTACGTTATATTGTGTTACTTTATAACGTATGACGTTATGTATTATTACGATATAACGTACGACGTTATGCAGTATTACGTTATAACGTATGTCGTTATGTTGTATTACGATATAACGTACAACATTATATAGAATTACGATATAACGCACAACGTTATGTAGTATTACGTTATACCGTATTACGTTATATTGTTTTACTTTATAACGTATGACGTTATGTATTATTACGATATAACGTACGACGTTATGCAGTATTACGTTATAACGTATGTCGTTATGTTGTATTACGATATAACGTATGACGTTATGTTGTATTACGCTACAAAGTATGACGATATATAGATTATATAGAATTACGATATAACGCACAACGTTATGTAGTATTACGTTATACCGTATTACGTTATATTGTTTTACTTTATAACGTATGACGTTATGTATTATTACGATATAACGTACGACGTTATGCAGTATTACGTTATAACGTATGTCGTTATGTTGTATTACGATATAACGTACAACATTATATAGAATTACGATATAACGCACAATGTTATGTAGTATTACGTTATACCGTATTAAGTTATATTGTGTTACTTTATAACGTATGACGTTATGTATTATTACGATATAACGTACGACGTTATGCAGTATTACATTATAACGTATGTCGTTATGTTGTATTACGATATAACGTACAACATTATATAGAATTACGATATAACGCACATCGTTATGTAGTATTACGTTATACCGTATTACGTTATATCGTGTTACTTTATAACGTATGACGTTATGTATTATTACGATATAACGTACGACGTTATGCAGTATTACGTTATAACGTATGTCGTTATGTTGTATTACGATATAACGTAAAACATTATATAGAATTACGATATAACGCACATCGTTATGTAGTATTACGTTATACCGTATTACGTTATATTGTGTTACTTTATAACGTATGACGTTATGTATTATTACGATATAACGTACGACGTTATGCAGTATTACGTTATAACGTATGTCGTTATGTTGTATTACGATATAACGTACAACATTATATAGAATTACGATATAACGCACAACGTTATGGAGTATTACGTTATAACGTATGACGTCATGTGGTATTACGTTATTACGAATAACGTTATATTGTGTTACTGTATAACGTATGACGTTGTGTAGTGTTACGTTATAACGTATGACGTCATGTAGTATTACGCTATAAAGTATGACGATATATAGTTTATATAGAATTACGATATAACGCACATCGTTCTGTAGAATTACGTTATACCGTATGACGGTATATTGTGTTACTTTATAACGTATAACGTTATGTATTATTACGTTACAACGTATGACGTTATGTTGTATTACGTTATAACTTATAGCTTTATGTAGTATTACGATACAACGTACAACATTATATAGAATTACGATATAACGCACAACGTTATGCAGTATTACGTTATAACGTATGACGTTATGTAGTATTACGTTATAACGTATGTCGTTATGTTGTATTACGTTATAACGTATGACGTTATGTTGTATTACGCTACAAAGTATGACGATATATAGATTATATAGAATTACGACATAACGCACATCGTTATGTAGTATTACGTTATACCGTATTACGTTATATTGTGTTACTTTATAACGTATGACGTTATGTATTATTACGATATAACGTACGACGTTATGCAGTATTACGTTATAACGTATGTCGTTATGTTGTATTACGATATAACGTACAACATTATATAGAATTACGATATAACGCACAATGTTATGTAGTATTTCGTTATACCGTATTAAGTTATATTGTGTTACTTTATAACGTATGACGTTATGTATTATTACGATATAACGTACGACGTTATGCAGTATTACGTTATAACGTATGTCGTTATGTTGTATTACGATATAACGTACAACATTATATAGAATTACGATATAACGCACAACGTTATGTAGTATTACGTTATAACGTATGACGTTATGTTGTATTACATTATAACGTATGTCGTTATGTAGTATTACGTTATAACGTATGACGTTATGTTGTATTACGTTATAACGTATGTCGTTATGTTGTATTACGCTATAGCGAATGACGATATGTAGTATTACGTTATAACGTATGGCGTCATGTGGTATTAAGTTATTACGAATAACGTTATATTGTGTTACTTTATAACGTATGACGTTATGTTGTATTACGTTATGACGTATGACATAATGTTGTATTACGCTATAGCGAATGACGACATGTAGTATTACGTTATAACGTATGACGTAATGTAGTACTAGAATATAACGTATGACGTTACGCAGTATTACGTTATAACGTATGACGTTATGTTGTATTACGTTATAACGTATGACGTTATGTTGTATTACGCTACAAAGTATGACGATATATAGATTATATACAATTACGATATAACGCACATCGTTATGTAGTATTACGTTATACCGTATTACGTTATATTGTGTTACTTTATAACGTATGACGTTATGTATTATTACGATATAACGTACGACGTTATGCAGTATTACGTTATAACGTATGTCGTTATGTTGTATTACGATATAACGTACAACATTATATAGAATTACGATATAACGCACAACGTTATGTAGTATTACGTTATACCGTATTACGTTATATTGTTTTACTTTATAACGTATGACGTTATGTATTATTACGATATAACGTACGACGTTATGCAGTATTACGTTATAACGTATGTCGTTATGTTGTATTACGATATAACGTATGACGTTATGTTGTATTACGCTACAAAGTATGACGATATATAGATTATATAGAATTACGATATAACGCACAACGTTATGTAGTATTACGTTATACCGTATTACGTTATATTGTTTTACTTTATAACGTATGACGTTATGTATTATTACGATATAACGTACGACGTTATGCAGTATTACGTTATAACGTATGTCGTTATGTTGTATTACGATATAACGTACAACATTATATAGAATTACGATATAACGCACAATGTTATGTAGTATTACGTTATACCGTATTAAGTTATATTGTGTTACTTTATAACGTATGACGTTATGTATTATTACGATATAACGTACGACGTTATGCAGTATTACATTATAACGTATGTCGTTATGTTGTATTACGATATAACGTACAACATTATATAGAATTACGATATAACGCACATCGTTATGTAGTATTACGTTATACCGTATTACGTTATATCGTGTTACTTTATAACGTATGACGTTATGTATTATTACGATATACCGTATTACGTTATATCGTGTTACTTTATAACGTATGACGTTATGTATTATTACGATATAACGTACGTCGTTATGCAGTATTACGTTATAACGTATGTCGTTATGTTGTATTACGATATAACGTAAAACATTATATAGAATTACGATATAACGCACATCGTTATGTAGTATTACGTTATACCGTATTACGTTATATTGTGTTACTTTATAACGTATGACGTTATGTATTATTACGATATAACGTACGACGTTATGCAGTATTACGTTATAACGTATGTCGTTATGTTGTATTACGATATAACGTACAACATTATATAGAATTACGATATAACGCACAACGTTATGTAGTATTACGTTATAACGTATGACGTTATGTTGTATTACATTATAACGTATGTCGTTATGTAGTATTACGTTATAACGTATGACGTTATGTTGTATTACGTTATAACGTATGTCGTTATGTTGTATTACGCTATAGCGAATGACGATATGTAGTATTACGTTATAACGTATGGCGTCATGTGGTATTAAGTTATTACGAATAACGTTATATTGTGTTACTTTATAACGTATGACGTTATGTTGTATTACGTTATGACGTATGACGTAATGTTGTATTACGCTATAGCGAATGACGACATGTAGTATTACGTTATAACGTATGACGTAATGTAGTACTAGAATATAACGTATGACGTTACGCAGTATTACGTTATAACGTATGACGTTGTGTAGTGTTACGTTATAACGTATGACGTCATGTAGTATTACGCTATAAAGTATGACGATATATAGTTTATATAGAATTACGATATAACGCACATCGTTCTGTAGAATTACGTTATACCGTATGACGGTATATTGTGTTACTTTATAACGTATAACGTTATGTATTATTACGTTACAACGTATGACGTTATGTTGTATTACGTTATAACTTATAGCTTTATGTAGTATTACGATACAACGTACAACATTATATAGAATTACGATATAACGCACAACGTTATGCAGTATTACGTTATAACGTATGACGTTATGTTGTATTACGGTATAACGTATGTCGTTATGTTGTATTACGATATAACGTACAACATTATATAGAATTACGATATAACGCACAACGTTATGTAGTATTATGTTATAACGTATGACGTTATGTTGTATTACGTTATAACGTATGACGTTACGTTGTATTACGCTACAAAGTATGACGATATATAGATTATGTAGAATTACGATATAACGCACATCGTTATGTAGTGTTACGTCATACCGTATTACGTTATATTGTGTTACTTTATAACGTATGACGTTATGTATTATTACGACATAACGTACGACGTTATGCAGTATTACGTTATAACGTATGTCGTTATGTTGTATTACGATATAACGTACAACATTATATAGAATTACGATATAACGCACAACGTTATGTAGTATTACGTTATAACGTATGACGTTATGTTGTATTACGTTATAACGTATGTCGTTATGCTGTATTACGATATAACGTACAACATTATATAGAATTACGATATAACGCACAACGTTATGTAGTATTATGTTATAGCGAATGACGATATGTAGTATTACGTTATAACGTATGACGTCATGTGGTATTACGTTATTACGAATAACGTTATATTGTGTTACTTTATAACGTATGACGTTATGTTGTATTACGTTATAACGTATGACGTAGTGTTGTATTACGCTATAGCGAATGACGACATGTAGTATTACGTTATAACGTATGACGTAATGTAGTACTAGAATATAACGTATGATGTTACGCAGTATTAGGTTATAACGTATGACGTCATGTAGTATTACGTTATAACGTATGACTTCATGTGGTATTACGTTATTACGAATAACGTTATATTGTGTTACTGTATAACGTATGACGTTGTGTAGTGATACGTTATAACGTATGACGTTATGTTGTATTACGCTATAAAGTATGACGATATATAGTTTATATAGAATTACGATATAACGCACATCGTTATGTAGAATTACGTTATACCGTATGACGTTATATTGTGTTACTTTATAACGTATGACGTTATGTATTATTACGTTATAACGTATGACGTTATGTTGTATTACGTTATAACTTATAACTTTATGTAGTATTAAGATATAACGTACAACATTATATAGAATTACGATATAATGCACAACGTTATGCAGTATTACGTTATAACGTATGTCGTTATGTTGTATTACGATATAACGTACAACATTATATAGAATTACGATATAACGCACAACGTTATGTAGTATTACGTTATAACGTATGACGCTATGTTGTATTACGTTATAACGTATGACGCTATGTTGTATTACGCTACAAAGTATGACGATATATAGATTATATAGAATTACGATATAACGCACATCGTTATGTAGTATTACGTTATACCGTATTACGTTATATTGTGTTACTTTATAACGTATGACGTTATGTATTATTACGATATAACGTACAACATTATATAGAATTACGATATAACGCACAACGTTATGTAGTATTACGTTATAGCGAATGACGATATGTAGTATTACGTTATAACGTATGACGTCATGTGGTATTACGTTATTACGAATAACGTTATATTGTGTTACTTTATAACGTATGACGTTATGTTGTATTACGTTATAACGTATGACGTAATGTTGTATTACGCTATAGCGAATGACGACAAGTAGGATTACGTTATAACGTATGACGTAATGTAGTACTAGAATATAACGTATGATGTTACGCAGTATTAGGTTATAACGTATGACGTCATGTAGTATTACGTTATAACGTATGACTTCATGTGGTATTACGTTATTACGAATAACGTTATATTGTGTTACTGTATAACGTATGACGTTGTGTAGTGATACGTTATAACGTATGACGTTGTGTAGTGATACGTTATAACGTATGACGTTATGTTGTATTACGCTATAAATTATGACGATATATAGTTTATATAGAATTACGATATAACGCACATCGTTATGTAGAATTACGTTATACCGTATGACGTTATATTGTGTTACTTTATAACGTATGACGTTATGTATTATTACGTTATAACGTATGACGTTATGTTGTATTACGTTATAACTTATAACTTTATGTAGTATTACGATATAACGTACAACATTATATAGAATTACGATATAATGCACAACGTTATGCAGTATTACGTTATAACGTATGTCGTTATCTTGTATTACGATATAACGTACAACATTATATAGAATTACGATATAACGCACAACGTTATGTAGTATTACGTTATAACGTATGACGCTATGTTGTATTACGTTATAACGTATGACGCTATGTTGTATTACGCTACAAAGTATGACGATATATAGATTATATAGAATTACGATATAACGCACATCGTTATGTAGTATTACGTTATACCGTATGACGTTATATTGTGTTACTTTATAACGTATGACGTTATGTATTATTACGATATAACGTACGACGTTATGCAGTATTACGTTATAACGTATGTCGTTATGTTGTATTACGATATAACGTACAACATTATATAGAATTACGATATAACGCACAACGTTATGCAGTATTACGTTATAATGTATGTCGTTATGTTGTATTACGATATAACGTACAACATTATATAGAATTACGATATAACGCACAACGTTATGTAGTATTACGTTATACCGTATTACGTTATATTGTGTTACTTTATAACGTATGACGTTATGTATTATTACGATATAACGTACGACGTTATGCAGTATTACGTTATTACGTATGTCGTTATGTTGTATTACGATGTAACGTACAACATTATATAGAATTACGATATAACGCACAACGTTATGTAGTATTACGTTATAACGTATGTCGTTATGTTGTATTACGTTATAACGTATGACGTTATGTTGTATTACGCTACAAAGTATGACGATATATAGATTATATAGAATTACGATATAACGCACATCGTTATGTAGTATTACGTTATACCGTATTAAGTTATATTGTGTTACTTTATAACGTACGACGTTATGTATTATTACGATATAACGTACGACGTTATGCAGTATTACGTTATAACGTATGTCGTTAGGTTGTATTACGATATAACGTACAACATTATATAGAATTACGACATAACGCACAACGTTATGTAGTATTACGTTATACCGTATTACGTTATATTGTATTACGCTACAAAGTATGACGATATATAGTTTATATAGAATTACGATATAACGCACATCGTTATGTAGAATTACGTTATACCGTATGACGTTATATTGTGTTATTTTATAACGTATGACGTTATGTATTATTACGTTATAACGTATGACGTTATGTAGTTTTACGTTATAACGTATGACGTTACGCAGTATTACGTTATAACGTGTGACGTTATGTTGTATTACGTTACAACTTATAACTTTATGTAGTATTACGATATAACGTACAACATTATATAGAATTACGATATAACGCACAACGTTATGCAGTATTACGTTATAACGTATGTCGTTATGTTGTATTACGATATAACGTACAACATTATATAGAATTACGATATAACGCACAACGTTATGTAGTATTACGTTATAACGTATGACGCTATGTTGTATTACGTTATAACGTATGACGCTATGTTGTATTACGCTACAAAGTATGACGATATATAGATTATATAGAATTACGATATAACGCACATCGTTATGTAGTATTACGTTATACCGTATTACGTTATATTGTGTTACTTTATAACGTATGACGTTATGTATTATTACGATATAACGTACGACGTTATGCAGTATTACGTTATAACGTATGTCGTTATGTTGTATTACGATATAACGTACAACATTATATAGAATTACGATATAACGCACAACGTTATGTAGTATTACGTTATAACGTATGTCGTTATGTTGTATTACGTTATAACGTATGACGTTATGTTGTATTACGCTACAAAGTATGACGATATATAGATTATAAAGAATTACGATATAACGCACATCGTTATGTAGTATTACGTTATACCGTATTACGTTGTATTGTGTTACTTTATAACGTATGACGTTATGTATTATTACGATATAACGTACGACGTTATGCAGTATTACGTTATAACGTATGTCGTTATGTTGTATTACGTTATAACGTATGACGTTATGTTGTATTACGCTACAAAGTATGACGATATATAGATTATATAGAATTACGATATAACGCACATCGTTATGTAGTATTACGTTATACCGTATTACGTTATATTGTGTTACTTTATAACGTATGACGTTATGTATTATTACGATATAACGTACGACGTTATGCAGTATTACGTTATAACGTATGTCGTTAGGTTGTATTACGATATAACGTACAACATTATATAGAATTACGATATAACGCACAACGTTATGTAGTATTACGTTATAACGTATGACGTTATGTTGTTTTACGTTATAACGTATGTCGTTATGTTGTATTACGATATAACGTACAACATTATATAGAATTACGATATAACGCACAGCGTTATGTAGTATTACGTTATAGCGAATGACGATATGTAGTATTACGTTATAACGTATGACGTCATGTGGTATTAAGTTATTACGAATAACGTTATATTGTGTTACTTTATAACGTATGACGTTACGCAGTATTACGTTGTAACGTATGACGTTATGTTGTATTACGTTATAACGTATGACGTTATGTTGTATTACGCTACAAAGTATGACGATATATAGGTTATATAGAATTACGATATAACGCACATCGTTATGTAGTATTACGTTATACCGTATTACGTTATATTGTGTTACTTTATAACGTATGACGTTATGTATTATTACGATATAACGTACGACGTTATGCAGTATTACGTTATTACGTATGTCGTTATGTTGTATTACGATATAACGTACAACATTATATAGAATTACGATATAACGCACAACGTTATGTAGTATTACGTTATACCGTATTACGTTATATTGTGTTACTTTATAACGTATGACGTTATGTATTATTACGTTATAACGTATGACGTTATGTAGTTTTACGTTATAACGTATGACGTTACGCAGTATTACGTTATAACGTATGACGTTATGTTGTATTACGTTATAACTTATAACTTTATGTAGTATTACGATATAACGTACAACATTATATAGAATTACGATATAACGCACAACGTTATGCAGTATTACGTTATAACGTATGTCGTTATGTTGTATTACGATATAACGTACAACATTATATAGAATTACGATATAACGCACAACGTTATGTAGTATTACGTTATAACGTATGACGCTATGTTGTATTACGTTATAACGTATGACGCTATGTTGTATTACGCTACAAAGTATGACGATATATAGATTATATAGAATTACGATATAACGCACATCGTTATGTAGTATTACGTTATACCGTATTACGTTATATTGTGTTACTTTATAACGTATGACGTTATGTATTATTACGATATAACGTACGACGTTATGCAGTATTACGTTATAACGTATGTCCTTATGTTGTATTACGATATAACGTACAACATTATATAGAATTACGATATAACGCACAACGTTATGTAGTATTACGTTATAACGTATGTCGTTATGTTGTATTACGTTATAACGTATGACGTTATGTTGTATTACGCTACAAAGTATGACGATATATAGATTATATAGAATTACGACATAACGCACATCGTTGTGTAGTATTACGTTATACCGTATTACGTTATATTGTGTTACTTTATAACGTATGACGTTATGTATTATTACGATATAACGTACGACGTTATGCAGTATTACGTTATAACGTATGTCGTTATGTTGTATTACGATATAACGTACAACATTATATAGAATTACGATATAACGCACAACGTTATGTAGTATTACGTTATACCGTATTAAGTTATATTGTGTTACTTTATAACGTATGACGTTATGTATTATTACGATATAACGTACGACGTTATGCAGTATTACGTTATAACGTATGTCGTTATGTTGTATTACGATATAACGTACAACATTATATAGAATTACGATATAACGCACAACGTTATGTAGTATTACGTTATAACGTATGACGTTATGTTGTATTACATTATAACGTATGTCGTTATGTTGTATTACGATATAACGTACAACATTATATAGAATTACGATATAACGCACATCGTTATGTAGTATTACGTTATACCGTATTACGTTATATAGTGTTACTTTATAACGTATGACGTTATGTATTATTACGATATAACGTACGACGTTATGCAGTATTACGTTATAACGTATGTCGTTATGTTGTATTACGATATAACGTAAAACATTATATAGAATTACGATATAACGCACAACGTTATGTAGTATTACGTTATACCGTATTACGTTATATTGTGTTACTTTATAACGTATGACGTTATGTATTATTACGATATAACGTACGACGTTATGCAGTATTACGTTATAACGTATGTCGTTATGTTGTATTACGATATAACGTACAACATTATATAGAATTACGATATAAAGCACAACGTTATGTAGTATTACGTTATAACGTATGACGCTATGTTGTATTACGCTACAAAGTATGACGATATATAGTTTATATAGAATTACGATATAACGCACATCGTTATGTAGAATTACGTTATACCGTATGACGTTATATTGTGTTACTTTATAACGTATGACGTTATGTATTATTACGTTATAACGTATGACGTTATGTAGTTTTACGTTATAACGTATGACGTTACGCAGTATTACGTTATAACGTATGACGTTATGTTGTATTACATTATAACTTATAACTTTATGTAGTATTACGATATAACGTACAACATTATATAGAATTACGATATAACGCACAACGTTATGCAGTATTACGTTATTATGTATGTCGTTATGTTGTATTACGATATAACGTACAACATTATATAGAATTACGATATAACGCACAACGTTATGTAGTATTACGTTATAACGTATGACGCTATGTTGTATTACGTTATAACGTATGACGCTATGTTGTATTACGCTACAAAGTATGACGATATATAGATTATATAGAATTACGATATAACGCACATCGTTATGTAGTATTACGTTATACCGTATTACGTTATATTGTGTTACTTTATAACGTATGACGTTATGTATTATTACGATATAACGTACGACGTTATGCAGTATTACGTTATAACGTATGTCGTTATGTTGTATTACGATATAACGTACAACATTATATAGAATTACGATATAACGCACAACGTTATGTAGTATTACGTTATAACGTATGTCGTTATGTTGTATTACGTTATAACGTATGACGTTATGTTGTATTACGCTACAAAGTATGACGATATATAGATTATATAGAATTACGACATAACGCACATCGTTATGTAGTATTACGTTATACCGTATTACGTTATATTGTGTTACTTTATAACGTATGACGTTATGTATTATTACGATATAACGTACGACGTTATGCAGTATTACGTTATAATGTATGTCGTTATGTTGTATTACGATATAACGTACAACATTATATAGAATTACGATATAACGCACAATGTTATGTAGTATTTCGTTATACCGTATTAAGTTATATTGTGTTACTTTATAACGTATGACGTTATGTATTATTACGATATAACGTACGACGTTATGCAGTATTACGTTATAACGTATGTCGTTATGTTGTATTACGATATAACGTACAACATTATATAGAATTACGATATAACGCACAACGTTATGTAGTATTACGTTATAACGTATGACGTTATGTTGTATTACATTATAACGTATGTCGTTATGTAGTATTACGTTATAACGTATGACGTTATGTTGTATTACGTTATAACGTATGTCGTTATGTTGTATTACGCTATAGCGAATGACGATATGTAGTATTACGTTATAACGTATGGCGTCATGTGGTATTAAGTTATTACGAATAACGTTATATTGTGTTACTTTATAACGTATGACGTTATGTTGTATTACGTTATGACGTATGACGTAATGTTGTATTACGCTATAGCGAATGACGACATGTAGTATTACGTTATAACGTATGACGTAATGTAGTACTAGAATATAACGTATGACGTTACGCAGTATTACGTTATAACGTATGACGTTATGTTGTATTACGTTATAACGTATGACGTTATGTTGTATTACGCTACAAAGTATGACGATATATAGATTATATAGAATTACGATATAACGCACATCGTTATGTAGTATTACGTTATACCGTATTACGTTATATTGTGTTACTTTATAACGTATGACGTTATGTATTATTACGATATAACGTACGACGTTATGCAGTATTACGTTATAACGTATGTCGTTATGTTGTATTACGATATAACGTACAACATTATATAGAATTACGATATAACGCACAACGTTATGTAGTATTACGTTATACCGTATTACGTTATATTGTTTTACTTTATAACGTATGACGTTATGTATTATTACGATATAACGTACGACGTTATGCAGTATTACGTTATAACGTATGTCGTTATGTTGTATTACGATATAACGTATGACGTTATGTTGTATTACGCTACAAAGTATGACGATATATAGATTATATAGAATTACGATATAACGCACAACGTTATGTAGTATTACGTTATACCGTATTACGTTATATTGTTTTACTTTATAACGTATGACGTTATGTATTATTACGATATAACGTACGACGTTATGCAGTATTACGTTATAACGTATGTCGTTATGTTGTATTACGATATAACGTACAACATTATATAGAATTACGATATAACGCACAATGTTATGTAGTATTACGTTATACCGTATTAAGTTATATTGTGTTACTTTATAACGTATGACGTTATGTATTATTACGATATAACGTACGACGTTATGCAGTATTACATTATAACGTATGTCGTTATGTTGTATTACGATATAACGTACAACATTATATAGAATTACGATATAACGCACATCGTTATGTAGTATTACGTTATACCGTATTACGTTATATCGTGTTACTTTATAACGTATGACGTTATGTATTATTACGATATAACGTACGACGTTATGCAGTATTACGTTATAACGTATGTCGTTATGTTGTATTACGATATAACGTAAAACATTATATAGAATTACGATATAACGCACAACGTTATGTAGTATTACGTTATACCGTATTACGTTATATTGTGTTACTTTATAACGTATGACGTTATGTATTATTACGATATAACGTACGACGTTATGCAGTATTACGTTATAACGTATGTCGTTATGTTGTATTACGATATAACGTACAACATTATATAGAATTACGATATAAAGCACAACGTTATGTAGTATTACGTTATAACGTATGACGCTATGTTGTATTACGCTACAAAGTATGACGATATATAGTTTATATAGAATTACGATATAACGCACATCGTTATGTAGAATTACGTTATACCGTATGACGTTATATTGTGTTACTTTATAACGTATGACGTTATGTATTATTACGTTATAACGTATGACGTTACGCAGTATTACGTTATAACGTGTGACGTTATGTTGTATTACGTTACAACTTATAACTTTATGTAGTATTACGATATAACGTACAACATTATATAGAATTACGATATAACGCACAACGTTATGCAGTATTACGTTATAACGTATGTCGTTATGTTGTATTACGATATAACGTACAACATTATATAGAATTACGATATAACGCACAACGTTATGTAGTATTACGTTATAACGTATGACGCTATGTTGTATTACGTTATAACGTATGACGCTATGTTGTATTACGCTACAAAGTATGACGATATATAGATTATATAGAATTACGATATAACGCACATCGTTATGTAGTATTACGTTATACCGTATTACGTTATATTGTGTTACTTTATAACGTATGACGTTATGTATTATTACGATATAACGTACGACGTTATGCAGTATTACGTTATAACGTATGTCGTTATGTTGTATTACGATATAACGTACAACATTATATAGAATTACGATATAACGCACAACGTTATGTAGTATTACGTTATAACGTATGTCGTTATGTTGTATTACGTTATAACGTATGACGTTATGTTGTATTACGCTACAAAGTATGACGATATATAGATTATATAGAATTACGATATAACGCACATCGTTATGTAGTATTACGTTATACCGTATTACGTTGTATTGTGTTACTTTATAACGTATGACGTTATGTATTATTACGATATAACGTACGACGTTATGCAGTATTACGTTATAACGTATGTCGTTATGTTGTATTACGTTATAACGTATGACGTTATGTTGTATTACGCTACAAAGTATGACGATATATAGATTATATAGAATTACGATATAACGCACATCGTTATGTAGTATTACGTTATACCGTATTACGTTATATTGTGTTACTTTATAACGTATGACGTTATGTATTATTACGATATAACGTACGACGTTATGCAGTATTACGTTATAACGTATGTCGTTAGGTTGTATTACGATATAACGTACAACATTATATAGAATTACGATATAACGCACAACGTTATGTAGTATTACGTTATAACGTATGACGTTATGTTGTTTTACGTTATAACGTATGTCGTTATGTTGTATTACGATATAACGTACAACATTATATAGAATTACGATATAACGCACAGCGTTATGTAGTATTACGTTATAGCGAATGACGATATGTAGTATTACGTTATAACGTATGACGTCATGTGGTATTAAGTTATTACGAATAACGTTATATTGTGTTACTTTATAACGTATGACGTTACGCAGTATTACGTTGTAACGTATGACGTTATGTTGTATTACGTTATAACGTATGACGTTATGTTGTATTACGCTACAAAGTATGACGATATATAGATTATATAGAATTACGATATAACGCACATCGTTATGTAGTATTACGTTATACCGTATTACGTTATATTGTGTTACTTTATAACGTATGACGTTATGTATTATTACGATATAACGTACGACGTTATGCAGTATTACGTTATTACGTATGTCGTTATGTTGTATTACGATATAACGTACAACATTATATAGAATTACGATATAACGCACAACGTTATGTAGTATTACGTTATACCGTATTACGTTATATTGTGTTACTTTATAACGTATGACGTTATGTATTATTACGTTATAACGTATGACGTTATGTAGTTTTACGTTATAACGTATGACGTTACGCAGTATTACGTTATAACGTATGACGTTATGTTGTATTACGTTATAACTTATAACTTTATGTAGTATTACGATATAACGTACAACATTATATAGAATTACGATATAACGCACAACGTTATGCAGTATTACGTTATAACGTATGTCGTTATGTTGTATTACGATATAACGTACAACATTATATAGAATTACGATATAACGCACAACGTTATGTAGTATTACGTTATAACGTATGACGCTATGTTGTATTACGTTATAACGTATGACGCTATGTTGTATTACGCTACAAAGTATGACGATATATAGATTATATAGAATTACGATATAACGCACATCGTTATGTAGTATTACGTTATACCGTATTACGTTATATTGTGTTACTTTATAACGTATGACGTTATGTATTATTACGATATAACGTACGACGTTATGCAGTATTACGTTATAACGTATGTCCTTATGTTGTATTACGATATAACGTACAACATTATATAGAATTACGATATAACGCACAACGTTATGTAGTATTACGTTATAACGTATGTCGTTATGTTGTATTACGTTATAACGTATGACGTTATGTTGTATTACGCTACAAAGTATGACGATATATAGATTATATAGAATTACGACATAACGCACATCGTTATGTAGTATTACGTTATACCGTATTACGTTATATTGTGTTACTTTATAACGTATGACGTTATGTATTATTACGATATAACGTACGACGTTATGCAGTATTACGTTATAACGTATGTCGTTATGTTGTATTACGATATAACGTACAACATTATATAGAATTACGATATAACGCACAACGTTATGTAGTATTACGTTATACCGTATTACGTTATATTGTTTTACTTTATAACGTATGACGTTATGTATTATTACGATATAACGTACGACGTTATGCAGTATTACGTTATAACGTATGTCGTTATGTTGTATTACGATATAACGTACAACATTATATAGAATTACGATATAACGCACAATGTTATGTAGTATTACGTTATACCGTATTAAGTTATATTGTGTTACTTTATAACGTATGACGTTATGTATTATTACGATATAACGTACGACGTTATGCAGTATTACATTATAACGTATGTCGTTATGTTGTATTACGATATAACGTACAACATTATATAGAATTACGATATAACGCACATCGTTATGTAGTATTACGTTATACCGTATTACGTTATATCGTGTTACTTTATAACGTATGACGTTATGTATTATTACGATATAACGTACGACGTTATGCAGTATTACGTTATAACGTATGTCGTTATGTTGTATTACGATATAACGTAAAACATTATATAGAATTACGATATAACGCACAACGTTATGTAGTATTACGTTATACCGTATTACGTTATATTGTGTTACTTTATAACGTATGACGTTATGTATTATTACGATATAACGTACGACGTTATGCAGTATTACGTTATAACGTATGTCGTTATGTTGTATTACGATATAACGTACAACATTATATAGAATTACGATATAAAGCACAACGTTATGTAGTATTACGTTATAACGTATGACGCTATGTTGTATTACGCTACAAAGTATGACGATATATAGTTTATATAGAATTACGATATAACGCACATCGTTATGTAGAATTACGTTATACCGTATGACGTTATATTGTGTTACTTTATAACGTATGACGTTATGTATTATTACGTTATAACGTATGACGTTATGTAGTTTTACGTTATAACGTATGACGTTACGCAGTATTACGTTATAACGTATGACGTTATGTTGTATTACATTATAACTTATAACTTTATGTAGTATTACGATATAACGTACAACATTATATAGAATTACGATATAACGCACAACGTTATGCAGTATTACGTTATAACGTATGTCGTTATGTTGTATTACGATATAACGTAAAACATTATATAGAATTACGATATAACGCACAACGTTATGTAGTATTACGTTATACCGTATTACGTTATATTGTGTTACTTTATAACGTATGACGTTATGTATTATTACGATATAACGTACGACGTTATGCAGTATTACGTTATAACGTATGTCGTTATGTTGTATTACGATATAACGTACAACATTATATGGAATTACGATATAACGCACATCGTTATGTAGTATTACGTTATACCGTATTACGTTATATCGTGTTACTTTATAACGTATGACGTTATGTATTATTACGTTATAACGTATGACGTTATGTAGTTTTACGTTATAACGTATGACGTTACGCAGTATTACGTTATAACGTATGACGTTATGTTGTATTACATTATAACTTATAACTTTATGTAGTATTACGATATAACGTACAACATTATATAGAATTACGATATAACGCACAACGTTATGCAGTATTACGTTATTACGTATGTCGTTATGTTGTATTACGATATAACGTACAACATTATATAGAATTACGATATAACGCACATCGTTATGTAGTATTACGTTATACCGTATTACGTTATATCGTGTTACTTTATAACGTATGACGTTATGTATTATTACGTTATAACGTATGACGTTATGTAGTTTTACGTTATAACGTATGACGTTACGCAGTATTACGTTATAACGTATGACGTTATGTTGTATTACATTATAACTTATAACTTTATGTAGTATTACGATATAACGTACAACATTATATAGAATTACGATATAACGCACAACGTTATGCAGTATTACGTTATTACGTATGACGCTATGTTGTATTACGCTACAAAGTATGACGATATATAGATTATATAGAATTACGATATAACGCACATCGTTATGTAGTATTACGTTATACCGTATTACGTTATATTGTGTTACTTTATAACGTATGACGTTATGTATTATTACGATATAACGTACGACGTTATGCAGTATTACGTTATAACGTATGTCGTTATGTTGTATTACGATATAACGTACAACATTATATAGAATTACGATATAACGCACAACGTTATGTAGTATTACGTTATAACGTATGTCGTTATGTTGTATTACGTTATAACGTATGACGTTATGTTGTATTACGCTACAAAGTATGACGATATATAGATTATATAGAATTACGACATAACGCACATCGTTATGTAGTATTACGTTATACCGTATTACGTTATATTGTGTTACTTTATAACGTATGACGTTATGTATTATTACGATATAACGTACGACGTTATGCAGTATTACGTTATAACGTATGTCGTTATGTTGTATTACGATATAACGTACAACATTATATAGAATTACGATATAACGCACAATGTTATGTAGTATTACGTTATACCGTATTAAGTTATATTGTGTTACTTTATAACGTATGACGTTATGTATTATTACGATAT
The DNA here is from genome assembly GCF_910591885.1 of Bombus terrestris. Classification (NCBI taxonomy): domain Eukaryota; kingdom Metazoa; phylum Arthropoda; class Insecta; order Hymenoptera; family Apidae; genus Bombus; species Bombus terrestris. The sequence goes on from NW_025963558.1 coordinate 1,367,427, forward strand.
AACGTACGACGTTATGCAGTATTACGTTATAACGTATGTCGTTATGTTGTATTACGATATAACGTACAACATTATATAGAATTACGATATAACGCACAACGTTATGTAGTATTACGTTATAACGTATGACGTTATGTTGTATTACATTATAACGTATGTCGTTATGTAGTATTACGTTATAACGTATGACGTTATGTTGTATTACGTTATAACGTATGTCGTTATGTTGTATTACGCTATAGCGAATGACGATATGTAGTATTACGTTATAACGTATGGCGTCATGTGGTATTAAGTTATTACGAATAACGTTATATTGTGTTACTTTATAACGTATGACGTTATGTTGTATTACGTTATGACGTATGACGTAATGTTGTATTACGCTATAGCGAATGACGACATGTAGTATTACGTTATAACGTATGACGTAATGTAGTACTAGAATATAACGTATGACGTTACGCAGTATTACGTTATAACGTATGACGTTATGTTGTATTACGTTATAACGTATGACGTTATGTTGTATTACGCTACAAAGTATGACGATATATAGATTATATAGAATTACGATATAACGCACATCGTTATGTAGTATTACGTTATACCGTATTACGTTATATTGTGTTACTTTATAACGTATGACGTTATGTATTATTACGATATAACGTACGACGTTATGCAGTATTACGTTATAACGTATGTCGTTATGTTGTATTACGTTATAACGTACAACATTATATAGAATTACGATATAACGCACAACGTTATGTAGTATTACGTTATACCGTATTACGTTATATTGTTTTACTTTATAACGTATGACGTTATGTATTATTACGATATAACGTACGACGTTATGCAGTATTACGTTATAACGTATGTCGTTATGTTGTATTACGATATAACGTACAACATTATATAGAATTACGATATAACGCACAACGTTATGTAGTATTACGTTATACCGTATTACGTTATATTGCGTTACTTTATAACGTATGACGTTATGTATTATTGCGATATAACGTACGACGTTATGCAGTATTACGTTATAACGTATGACGTAATGTTGTATTACGCTATAGCGAATGACGACATGTAGTATTACGATATAACGTATGACGTAATGTAGTACTAGAATATAACGTATGATGTTACGCAGTATTAGGTTATAACGTCTGACGTTATGGAGTATTACGTTATAACGTATGACGTCATGTGGTATTACGTTATTACGAATAACGTTATATTGTGTTACTGTATAACGTATGACGCTGTGTAGTGTTACGTTATAACGTATGACGTCATGTAGTATTACGTTATAACGTATGACTTCATGTGGTATTACGTTATTACGAATAACGTTATATTGTGTTACTGTATAACGTATGACGTTGTGTAGTGATACGTTATAACGTATGACGTTATGTTGTATTACGCTATGAAGTATGACGATATATAGTTTATATAGAATTACGATATAACGCACATCGTTATGTAGAATTACGTTATACCGTATGACGTTATATTGTGTTACTTTATAACGTATGACGTTATGTATTATTACGTTATAACGTATGACGTTATGTAGTTTTACGTTATAACGTATGACGTTACGCAGTATTGCGTTATAACGTATGACGTTATGTTGTATTACGTTATAACTTATAACTTTATGTAGTATTACGATATAACGTACAACATTATATAGAATTACGATATAACGCACAACGTTATGCAGTATTACGTTATAACGTATGTCGTTATGTTGTATTACGATATAACGTACAACATTATATAGAATTACGATATAACGTACAACATTATATAGAATTACGATATAACGCACAACGTTATGCAGTATTACGTTATAACGTATGTCGTTATGTTGTATTACGTTATAACGTATGACGTTATGTTGTATTACGCTACAAAGTATGACGATATATAGATTATATAGAATTACGACATAACGCACATCGTTATGTAGTATTACGTTATACCGTATTACGTTATATTGTGTTACTTTATAACGTATGACGTTATGTATTATTACGATATAACGTACGACGTTATGCAGTATTACGTTATAACGTATGTCGTTATGTTGTATTACGATATAACGTACAACATTATATAGAATTACGATATAGCGCACAATGTTATGTAGTATTACGTTATACCGTATTAAGTTATATTGTGTTACTTTATAACGTATGACGTTATGTATTATTACGATATAACGTACGACGTTATGCAGTATTATGTTATAACGTATGACGCTATGTTGTATTACGTTATAACGTATGACGCTATGTTGTATTACGCTACAAAGTATGACGATATATAGTTTATATAGAATTACGATATAACGCACATCGTTATGTAGAATTACGTTATACCGTATGACGTTATATTGTGTTACTTTATAACGTATGACGTTATGTATTATTACGTTATAACGTATGACGTTATGTAGTTTTACGTTATAACGTATGACGTTACGCAGTATTACGTTATAACGTATGACGTTATGTTGTATTACATTATAACTTATAACTTTATGTAGTATTACGATATAACGTACAACATTATATAGAATTACGATATAACGCCCAACGTTATGCAGTATTACGTTATTACGTATGTCGTTATGTTGTATTACGATATAACGTACAACATTATATAGAATTACGATATAACGCACAACGTTACGTAGTATTACGTTATAACGTATGACGCTATGTTGTATTACGTTATAACGTATGACGCTATGTTGTATTACGCTACAAAGTATGACGATATATAGATTATATAGAATTACGATATAACGCACGTCGTTATGTAGTATTACGTTATACCGTATTACGTTATATTGTGTTACTTTATAACGTATGACGTTATGTATTATTACGATATAACGTACGACGTTATGCAGTATTACGTTATAACGTATGTCGTTATGTTGTATTACGATATAACGTACAACATTATATAGAATTACGATATAACGCACAACGTTATGTAGTATTACGTTATAACGTATGTCGTTATGTTGTATTACGTTATAACGTATGACGTTATGTTGTATTACGCTACAAAGTATGACGATATATAGATTATGTAGAATTACGACATAACGCACATCGTTATGTAGTATTACGTTATACCGTATTACGTTATATTGTGTTACTTTATAACGTATGACGTTATGTATTATTACGATATAACGTACGACGTTATGCAGTATTACGTTATAACGTATGTCGTTATGTTGTATTACGATATAACGTACAACATTATATAGAATTACGATATAACGCACAATGTTATGTAGTATTACGTTATACCGTATTAAGTTATATTGTGTTACTTTATAACGTATGACGTTATGTATTATTACGATATAACGTACGACGTTATGCAGTATTACGTTATAACGTATGTCGTTATGTTGTATTACGATATAACGTAAAACATTATATAGAATTACGATATAACGCACAACGTTATGTAGTATTACGTTATACCGTATTACGTTATATTGTGTTACTTTATAACGTATGACGTTATGTATTATTACGATATAACGTACGACGTTATGCAGTATTACGTTATAACGTATGTCGTTATGTTGTATTACGATATAACGTACAACATTATATAGAATTACGATATAACGCACATCGTTATGTAGTATTACGTTATACCGTATTACGTTATATCGTGTTACTTTATAACGTATGACGTTATGTATTATTACGTTATAACGTATGACGTTATGTAGTTTTACGTTATAACGTATGACGTTACGCAGTATTACGTTATAACGTATGACGTTATGTTGTATTACATTATAACTTATAACTTTATGTAGTATTACGATATAACGTACAACATTATATAGAATTACGATATAACGCACAACGTTATGCAGTATTACGTTATTACGTATGTCGTTATGTTGTATTACGATATAACGTACAACATTATATAGAATTACGATATAACGCACAACGTTATGTAGTATTACGTTATAACGTATGACGCTATGTTGTATTACGTTATAACGTATGACGCTATGTTGTATTACGCTACAAAGTATGACGATATATAGATTATATAGAATTACGATATAACGCACATCGTTATGTAGTATTACGTTATACCGTATTACGTTATATTGTGTTACTTTATAACGTATGACGTTATGTATTATTACGATATAACGTACGACGTTATGCAGTATTACGTTATAACGTATGTCGTTATGTTGTATTACGATATAACGTACAACATTATATAGAATTACGATATAACGCACAACGTTATGTAGTATTACGTTATAACGTATGTCGTTATGTTGTATTACGTTATAACGTATGACGTTATGTTGTATTACGCTACAAAGTATGACGATATATAGATTATATAGAATTACGACATAACGCACATCGTTATGTAGTATTACGTTATACCGTATTACGTTATATTGTGTTACTTTATAACGTATGACGTTATGTATTATTACGATATAACGTACGACGTTATGCAGTATTACGTTATAACGTATGTCGTTATGTTGTATTACGATATAACGTACAACATTATATAGAATTACGATATAACGCACAATGTTATGTAGTATTACGTTATAGTGTATGACGTTATGTATTATTACGATATAACGTACGACGTTATGCAGTATTACGTTATAACGTATGTCGTTATGTTGTATTACGATATAACGTACAACATTGTATAGAATTACGATATAACGCACAACGTTATGTAGTATTACGTTATAACGTATGACGTTATGTTGTATTACATTATAACGTATGTCGTTATGTAGTATTACGTTATAACGTATGACGTTATGTTGTATTACGTTATAACGTATGTCGTTATGTTGTATTACGCTATAGCGAATGACGATATGTAGTATTACGTTATAACGTATGGCGTCATGTGGTATTAAGTTATTACGAATAACGTTATATTGTGTTACTTTATAACGTATGACGTTATGTTGTATTACGTTATGACGTATGACGTAATGTTGTATTACGCTATAGCGAATGACGACATGTAGTATTACGTTATAACGTATGACGTAATGTAGTACTAGAATATAACGTATGACGTTACGCAGTATTACGTTATAACGTATGACGTTATGTTGTATTACGTTATAACGTATGACGTTATGTTGTATTACGCTACAAAGTATGACGATATATAGATTATATAGAATTACGATATAACGCACATCGTTATGTAGTATTACGTTATACCGTATTACGTTATATTGTGTTACTTTATAACGTATGACGTTATGTATTATTACGATATAACGTACGACGTTATGCAGTATTACGTTATAACGTATGTCGTGATGTTGTATTACGTTATAACGTACAACATTATATAGAATTACGATATAACGCACAACGTTATGTAGTATTACGTTATACCGTATTACGTTATATTGTTTTACTTTATAACGTATGACGTTATGTATTATTACGATATAACGTACGACGTTATGCAGTATTACGTTATAACGTATGTCGTTATGTTGTATTACGATATAACGTACAACATTATATAGAATTACGATATAACGCACAACGTTATGTAGTATTACGTTATACCGTATTACGTTATATTGCGTTACTTTATAACGTATGACGTTATGTATTATTGCGATATAACGTACGACGTTATGCAGTATTACGTTATAACGTATGACGTAATGTTGTATTACGCTATAGCGAATGACGACATGTAGTATTACGATATAACGTATGACGTAATGTAGTACTAGAATATAACGTATGATGTTACGCAGTATTAGGTTATAACGTCTGACGTTATGGAGTATTACGTTATAACGTATGACGTCATGTGGTATTACGTTATTACGAATAACGTTATATTGTGTTACTGTATAACGTATGACGCTGTGTAGTGTTACGTTATAACGTATGACGTCATGTAGTATTACGTTATAACGTATGACTTCATGTGGTATTACGTTATTACGAATAACGTTATATTGTGTTACTGTATAACGTATGACGTTGTGTAGTGATACGTTATAACGTATGACGTTATGTTGTATTACGCTATGAAGTATGACGATATATAGTTTATATAGAATTACGATATAACGCACATCGTTATGTAGAATTACGTTATACCGTATGACGTTATATTGTGTTACTTTATAACGTATGACGTTATGTATTATTACGTTATAACGTATGACGTTATGTAGTTTTACGTTATAACGTATGACGTTACGCAGTATTGCGTTATAACGTATGACGTTATGTTGTATTACGTTATAACTTATAACTTTATGTAGTATTACGATATAACGTACAACATTATATAGAATTACGATATAACGCACAACGTTATGCAGTATTACGTTATAACGTATGTCGTTATGTTGTATTACGATATAACGTGCAACATTATATAGAATTACGATATAACGTACAACATTATATAGAATTACGATATAACGCACAACGTTATGCAGTATTACGTTATAACGTATGTCGTTATGTTGTATTACGTTATAACGTATGACGTTATGTTGTATTACGCTACAAAGTATGACGATATATAGATTATATAGAATTACGACATAACGCACATCGTTATGTAGTATTACGTTATACCGTATTACGTTATATTGTGTTACTTTATAACGTATGACGTTATGTATTATTACGATATAACGTACGACGTTATGCAGTATTACGTTATAACGTATGACGTTACGCAGTATTGCGTTATAACGTATGACGTTATGTTGTATTACGTTATAACTTATAACTTTATGTAGTATTACGATATAACGTACAACATTATATAGAATTACGATATAACGCACAACGTTATGCAGTATTACGTTATAACGTATGTCGTTATGTTGTATTACGATATAACGTGCAACATTATATAGAATTACGATATAACGTACAACATTATATAGAATTACGATATAACGCACAACGTTATGCAGTATTACGTTATAACGTATGTCGTTATGTTGTATTACGTTATAACGTATGACGTTATGTTGTATTACGCTACAAAGTATGACGATATATAGATTATATAGAATTACGACATAACGCACATCGTTATGTAGTATTACGTTATACCGTATTACGTTATATTGTGTTACTTTATAACGTATGACGTTATGTATTATTACGATATAACGTACGACGTTATGCAGTATTACGTTATAACGTATGTCGTTATGTTGTATTACGATATAACGTACAACATTATATAGAATTACGATATAGCGCACAATGTTATGTAGTATTACGTTATACCGTATTAAGTTATATTGTGTTACTTTATAACGTATGACGTTATGTATTATTACGATATAACGTACGACGTTATGCAGTATTATGTTATAACGTATGACGCTATGTTGTATTACGTTATAACGTATGACGCTATGTTGTATTACGCTACAAAGTATGACGATATATAGTTTATATAGAATTACGATATAACGCACATCGTTATGTAGAATTACGTTATACCGTATGACGTTATATTGTGTTACTTTATAACGTATGACGTTATGTATTATTACGTTATAACGTATGACGTTATGTAGTTTTACGTTATAACGTATGACGTTACGCAGTATTACGTTATAACGTATGACGTTATGTTGTATTACATTATAACTTATAACTTTATGTAGTATTACGATATAACGTACAACATTATATAGAATTACGATATAACGCACAACGTTATGCAGTATTACGTTATTACGTATGTCGTTATGTTGTATTACGATATAACGTACAACATTATATAGAATTACGATATAACGCACAACGTTACGTAGTATTACGTTATAACGTATGACGCTATGTTGTATTACGTTATAACGTATGACGCTATGTTGTATTACGCTACAAAGTATGACGATATATAGATTATATAGAATTACGATATAACGCACGTCGTTATGTAGTATTACGTTATACCGTATTACGTTATATTGTGTTACTTTATAACGTATGACGTTATGTATTATTACGATATAACGTACGACGTTATGCAGTATTACGTTATAACGTATGTCGTTATGTTGTATTACGATATAACGTACAACATTATATAGAATTACGATATAACGCACAACGTTATGTAGTATTACGTTATAACGTATGTCGTTATGTTGTATTACGTTATAACGTATGACGTTATGTTGTATTACGCTACAAAGTATGACGATATATAGATTATATAGAATTACGACATAACGCACATCGTTATGTAGTATTACGTTATACCGTATTACGTTATATTGTGTTACTTTATAACGTATGACGTTATGTATTATTACGATATAACGTACGACGTTATGCAGTATTACGTTATAACGTATGTCGTTATGTTGTATTACGATATAACGTACAACATTATATAGAATTACGATATAACGCACAATGTTATGTAGTATTACGTTATACCGTATTAAGTTATATTGTGTTACTTTATAACGTATGACGTTATGTATTATTACGATATAACGTACGACGTTATGCAGTATTACGTTATAACGTATGTCGTTATGTTGTATTACGATATAACGTACAACATTATATAGAATTACGATATAACGCACAACGTTATGTAGTATTACGTTATAACGTATGACGTTATGTTGTATTACATTATAACGTATGTCGTTATGTAGTATTACGTTATAACGTATGACGTTATGTTGTATTACGTTATAACGTATGTCGTTATGTTGTATTACGCTATAGCGAATGACGATATGTAGTATTACGTTATAACGTATGGCGTCATGTGGTATTAAGTTATTACGAATAACGTTATATTGTGTTACTTTATAACGTATGACGTTATGTTGTATTACGTTATGACGTATGACGTAATGTTGTATTACGCTATAGCGAATGACGACATGTAGTATTACGTTATAACGTATGACGTAATGTAGTACTAGAATATAACGTATGACGTTACGCAGTATTACGTTATAACGTATGACGTTATGTTGTATTACGTTATAACGTATGACGTTATGTTGTATTACGCTACAAAGTATGACGATATATAGATTATATAGAATTACGATATAACGCACATCGTTATGTAGTATTACGTTATACCGTATTACGTTATATTGTGTTACTTTATAACGTATGACGTTATGTATTATTACGATATAACGTACGACGTTATGCAGTATTACGTTATAACGTATGTCGTTATGTTGTATTACGTTATAACGTACAACATTATATAGAATTACGATATAACGCACAACGTTATGTAGTATTACGTTATACCGTATTACGTTATATTGTTTTACTTTATAACGTATGACGTTATGTATTATTACGATATAACGTACGACGTTATGCAGTATTACGTTATAACGTATGTCGTTATGTTGTATTACGATATAACGTACAACATTATATAGAATTACGATATAACGCACAACGTTATGTAGTATTACGTTATACCGTATTACGTTATATTGCGTTACTTTATAACGTATGACGTTATGTATTATTGCGATATAACGTACGACGTTATGCAGTATTACGTTATAACGTATGACGTAATGTTGTATTACGCTATAGCGAATGACGACATGTAGTATTACGATATAACGTATGACGTAATGTAGTACTAGAATATAACGTATGATGTTACGCAGTATTAGGTTATAACGTCTGACGTTATGGAGTATTACGTTATAACGTATGACGTCATGTGGTATTACGTTATTACGAATAACGTTATATTGTGTTACTGTATAACGTATGACGCTGTGTAGTGTTACGTTATAACGTATGACGTCATGTAGTATTACGTTATAACGTATGACTTCATGTGGTATTACGTTATTACGAATAACGTTATATTGTGTTACTGTATAACGTATGACGTTGTGTAGTGATACGTTATAACGTATGACGTTATGTTGTATTACGCTATGAAGTATGACGATATATAGTTTATATAGAATTACGATATAACGCACATCGTTATGTAGAATTACGTTATACCGTATGACGTTATATTGTGTTACTTTATAACGTATGACGTTATGTATTATTACGTTATAACGTATGACGTTATGTAGTTTTACGTTATAACGTATGACGTTACGCAGTATTGCGTTATAACGTATGACGTTATGTTGTATTACGTTATAACTTATAACTTTATGTAGTATTACGATATAACGTACAACATTATATAGAATTACGATATAACGCACAACGTTATGCAGTATTACGTTATAACGTATGTCGTTATGTTGTATTACGATATAACGTGCAACATTATATAGAATTACGATATAACGTACAACATTATATAGAATTACGATATAACGCACAACGTTATGCAGTATTACGTTATAACGTATGTCGTTATGTTGTATTACGTTATAACGTATGACGTTATGTTGTATTACGCTACAAAGTATGACGATATATAGATTATATAGAATTACGACATAACGCACATCGTTATGTAGTATTACGTTATACCGTATTACGTTATATTGTGTTACTTTATAACGTATGACGTTATGTATTATTACGATATAACGTACGACGTTATGCAGTATTACGTTATAACGTATGTCGTTATGTTGTATTACGATATAACGTACAACATTATATAGAATTACGATATAGCGCACAATGTTATGTAGTATTACGTTATACCGTATTAAGTTATATTGTGTTACTTTATAACGTATGACGTTATGTATTATTACGATATAACGTACGACGTTATGCAGTATTATGTTATAACGTATGACGCTATGTTGTATTACGTTATAACGTATGACGCTATGTTGTATTACGCTACAAAGTATGACGATATATAGTTTATATAGAATTACGATATAACGCACATCGTTATGTAGAATTACGTTATACCGTATGACGTTATATTGTGTTACTTTATAACGTATGACGTTATGTATTATTACGTTATAACGTATGACGTTATGTAGTTTTACGTTATAACGTATGACGTTACGCAGTATTACGTTATAACGTATGACGTTATGTTGTATTACATTATAACTTATAACTTTATGTAGTATTACGATATAACGTACAACATTATATAGAATTACGATATAACGCCCAACGTTATGCAGTATTACGTTATTACGTATGTCGTTATGTTGTATTACGATATAACGTACAACATTATATAGAATTACGATATAACGCACAACGTTACGTAGTATTACGTTATAACGTATGACGCTATGTTGTATTACGTTATAACGTATGACGCTATGTTGTATTACGCTACAAAGTATGACGATATATAGATTATATAGAATTACGATATAACGCACGTCGTTATGTAGTATTACGTTATACCGTATTACGTTATATTGTGTTACTTTATAACGTATGACGTTATGTATTATTACGATATAACGTACGACGTTATGCAGTATTACGTTATAACGTATGTCGTTATGTTGTATTACGATATAACGTACAACATTATATAGAATTACGATATAACGCACAACGTTATGTAGTATTACGTTATAACGTATGTCGTTATGTTGTATTACGTTATAACGTATGACGTTATGTTGTATTACGCTACAAAGTATGACGATATATAGATTATGTAGAATTACGACATAACGCACATCGTTATGTAGTATTACGTTATACCGTATTACGTTATATTGTGTTACTTTATAACGTATGACGTTATGTATTATTACGGTATAACGTACGACGTTATGCAGTATTACGTTATAACGTATGTCGTTATGTTGTATTACGATATAACGTACAACATTATATAGAATTACGATATAACGCACAATGTTATGTAGTATTACGTTATACCGTATTAAGTTATATTGTGTTACTTTATAACGTATGACGTTATGTATTATTACGATATAACGTACGACGTTATGCAGTATTACGTTATAACGTATGTCGTTATGTTGTATTACGATATAACGTAAAACATTATATAGAATTACGATATAACGCACAACGTTATGTAGTATTACGTTATACCGTATTACGTTATATTGTGTTACTTTATAACGTATGACGTTATGTATTATTACGATATAACGTACGACGTTATGCAGTATTACGTTATAACGTATGTCGTTATGTTGTATTACGATATAACGTACAACATTATATAGAATTACGATATAACGCACATCGTTATGTAGTATTACGTTATACCGTATTACGTTATATCGTGTTACTTTATAACGTATGACGTTATGTATTATTACGTTATAACGTATGACGTTATGTAGTTTTACGTTATAACGTATGACGTTACGCAGTATTACGTTATAACGTATGACGTTATGTTGTATTACATTATAACTTATAACTTTATGTAGTATTACGATATAACGTACAACATTATATAGAATTACGATATAACGCACAACGTTATGCAGTATTACGTTATTACGTATGTCGTTATGTTGTATTACGATATAACGTACAACATTATATAGAATTACGATATAACGCACAACGTTATGTAGTATTACGTTATAACGTATGACGCTATGTTGTATTACGTTATAACGTATGACGCTATGTTGTATTACGCTACAAAGTATGACGATATATAGATTATATAGAATTACGATATAACGCACATCGTTATGTAGTATTACGTTATACCGTATTACGTTATATTGTGTTACTTTATAACGTATGACGTTATGTATTATTACGATATAACGTACGACGTTATGCAGTATTACGTTATAACGTATGTCGTTATGTTGTATTACGATATAACGTATAACATTATATAGAATTACGATATAACGCACAACGTTATGTAGTATTACGTTATAACGTATGTCGTTATGTTGTATTACGTTATAACGTATGACGTTATGTTGTATTACGCTACAAAGTATGACGATATATAGATTATATAGAATTACGACATAACGCACATCGTTATGTAGTATTACGTTATACCGTATTACGTTATATTGTGTTACTTTATAACGTATGACGTTATGTATTATTACGATATAACGTACGACGTTATGCAGTATTACGTTATAACGTATGTCGTTATGTTGTATTACGATATAACGTACAACATTATATAGAATTACGATATAACGCACAATGTTATGTAGTATTACGTTATACCGTATTAAGTTATATTGTGTTACTTTATAACGTATGACGTTATGTATTATTACGATATAACGTACGACGTTATGCAGTATTACGTTATAACGTATGTCGTTATGTTGTATTACGATATAACGTACAACATTGTATAGAATTACGATATAACGCACAACGTTATGTAGTATTACGTTATAACGTATGACGTTATGTTGTATTACATTATAACGTATGTCGTTATGTAGTATTACGTTATAACGTATGACGTTATGTTGTATTACGTTATAACGTATGTCGTTATGTTGTATTACGCTATAGCGAATGACGATATGTAGTATTACGTTATAACGTATGGCGTCATGTGGTATTAAGTTATTACGAATAACGTTATATTGTGTTACTTTATAACGTATGACGTTATGTTGTATTACGTTATGACGTATGACGTAATGTTGTATTACGCTATAGCGAATGACGACATGTAGTATTACGTTATAACGTATGACGTAATGTAGTACTAGAATATAACGTATGACGTTACGCAGTATTACGTTATAACGTATGACGTTATGTTGTATTACGTTATAACGTATGACGTTATGTTGTATTACGCTACAAAGTATGACGATATATAGATTATATAGAATTACGATATAACGCACATCGTTATGTAGTATTACGTTATACCGTATTACGTTATATTGTGTTACTTTATAACGTATGACGTTATGTATTATTACGATATAACGTACGACGTTATGCAGTATTACGTTATAACGTATGTCGTTATGTTGTATTACGTTATAACGTACAACATTATATAGAATTACGATATAACGCACAACGTTATGTAGTATTACGTTATACCGTATTACGTTATATTGTTTTACTTTATAACGTATGACGTTATGTATTATTACGATATAACGTACGACGTTATGCAGTATTACGTTATAACGTATGTCGTTATGTTGTATTACGATATAACGTACAACATTATATAGAATTACGATATAACGCACAACGTTATGTAGTATTACGTTATACCGTATTACGTTATATTGCGTTACTTTATAACGTATGACGTTATGTATTATTGCGATATAACGTACGACGTTATGCAGTATTACGTTATAACGTATGACGTAATGTTGTATTACGCTATAGCGAATGACGACATGTAGTATTACGATATAACGTATGACGTAATGTAGTACTAGAATATAACGTATGATGTTACGCAGTATTAGGTTATAACGTCTGACGTTATGGAGTATTACGTTATAACGTATGACGTCATGTGGTATTACGTTATTACGAATAACGTTATATTGTGTTACTGTATAACGTATGACGCTGTGTAGTGTTACGTTATAACGTATGACGTCATGTAGTATTACGTTATAACGTATGACTTCATGTGGTATTACGTTATTACGAATAACGTTATATTGTGTTACTGTATAACGTATGACGTTGTGTAGTGATACGTTATAACGTATGACGTTATGTTGTATTACGCTATGAAGTATGACGATATATAGTTTATATAGAATTACGATATAACGCACATCGTTATGTAGAATTACGTTATACCGTATGACGTTATATTGTGTTACTTTATAACGTATGACGTTATGTATTATTACGTTATAACGTATGACGTTATGTAGTTTTACGTTATAACGTATGACGTTACGCAGTATTGCGTTATAACGTATGACGTTATGTTGTATTACGTTATAACTTATAACTTTATGTAGTATTACGATATAACGTACAACATTATATAGAATTACGATATAACGCACAACGTTATGCAGTATTACGTTATAACGTATGTCGTTATGTTGTATTACGATATAACGTGCAACATTATATAGAATTACGATATAACGTACAACATTATATAGAATTACGATATAACGCACAACGTTATGCAGTATTACGTTATAACGTATGTCGTTATGTTGTATTACGTTATAACGTATGACGTTATGTTGTATTACGCTACAAAGTATGACGATATATAGATTATATAGAATTACGACATAACGCACATCGTTATGTAGTATTACGTTATACCGTATTACGTTATATTGTGTTACTTTATAACGTATGACGTTATGTATTATTACGATATAACGTACGACGTTATGCAGTATTACGTTATAACGTATGTCGTTATGTTGTATTACGATATAACGTACAACATTATATAGAATTACGATATAGCGCACAATGTTATGTAGTATTACGTTATACCGTATTAAGTTATATTGTGTTACTTTATAACGTATGACGTTATGTATTATTACGATATAACGTACGACGTTATGCAGTATTATGTTATAACGTATGACGCTATGTTGTATTACGTTATAACGTATGACGCTATGTTGTATTACGCTACAAAGTATGACGATATATAGTTTATATAGAATTACGATATAACGCACATCGTTATGTAGAATTACGTTATACCGTATGACGTTATATTGTGTTACTTTATAACGTATGACGTTATGTATTATTACGTTATAACGTATGACGTTATGTAGTTTTACGTTATAACGTATGACGTTACGCAGTATTACGTTATAACGTATGACGTTATGTTGTATTACATTATAACTTATAACTTTATGTAGTATTACGATATAACGTACAACATTATATAGAATTACGATATAACGCACAACGTTATGCAGTATTACGTTATTACGTATGTCGTTATGTTGTATTACGATATAACGTACAACATTATATAGAATTACGATATAACGCACAACGTTACGTAGTATTACGTTATAACGTATGACGCTATGTTGTATTACGTTATAACGTATGACGCTATGTTGTATTACGCTACAAAGTATGACGATATATAGATTATATAGAATTACGATATAACGCACGTCGTTATGTAGTATTACGTTATACCGTATTACGTTATATTGTGTTACTTTATAACGTATGACGTTATGTATTATTACGATATAACGTACGACGTTATGCAGTATTACGTTATAACGTATGTCGTTATGTTGTATTACGATATAACGTACAACATTATATAGAATTACGATATAACGCACAACGTTATGTAGTATTACGTTATAACGTATGTCGTTATGTTGTATTACGTTATAACGTATGACGTTATGTTGTATTACGCTACAAAGTATGACGATATATAGATTATGTAGAATTACGACATAACGCACATCGTTATGTAGTATTACGTTATACCGTATTACGTTATATTGTGTTACTTTATAACGTATGACGTTATGTATTATTACGATATAACGTACGACGTTATGCAGTATTACGTTATAACGTATGTCGTTATGTTGTATTACGATATAACGTACAACATTATATAGAATTACGATATAACGCACAATGTTATGTAGTATTACGTTATACCGTATTAAGTTATATTGTGTTACTTTATAACGTATGACGTTATGTATTATTACGATATAACGTACGACGTTATGCAGTATTACGTTATAACGTATGTCGTTATGTTGTATTACGTTATAACGTAAGTCGTTATGTTGTATTACGCTATAGCGAATGACGATATGTAGTATTACGTTATAACGTATGGCGTCATGTGGTATTAAGTTATTACGAATAACGTTATATTGTGTTACTTTATAACGTATGACGTTATGTTGTATTACGTTATAACGTAAGTCGTTATGTTGTATTACGCTATAGCGAATGACGATATGTAGTATTACGTTATAACGTATGGCGTCATGTGGTATTAAGTTATTACGAATAACGTTATATTGTGTTACTTTATAACGTATGACGTTATGTTGTATTACGTTATGACGTATGACGTAATGTTGTATTACGCTATAGCGAATGACGACATGTAGTATTACGATATAACGTATGACGTAATGTAGTACTAGAATATAACGTATGATGTTACGCAGTATTAGGTTATAACGTATGACGTTATGGAGTATTACGTTATAACGTATGACGTCATGTGGTATTACGTTATTACGAATAACGTTATATTGTGTTACTGTATAACGTATGACGCTGTGTAGTGTTACGTTATAACGTATGACGTCATGTAGTATTACGTTATAACGTATGACTTCATGTGGTATTACGTTATTACGAATAACGTTATATTGTGTTACTGTATAACGTATGACGTTGTGTAGTGATACGTTATAACGTATGACGTTATGTTGTATTACGCTATGAAGTATGACGATATATAGTTTATATAGAATTACGATATAACGCACATCGTTATGTAGAATTACGTTATACCGTATGACGTTATATTGTGTTACTTTATAACGTATGACGTTATGTATTATTACGTTATAACGTATGACGTTATGTAGTTTTACGTTATAACGTATGACGTTACGCAGTATTGCGTTATAACGTATGACGTTATGTTGTATTACGTTATAACTTATAACTTTATGTAGTATTACGATATAACGTACAACATTATATAGAATTACGATATAACGCACAACGTTATGCAGTATTACGTTATAACGTATGTCGTTATGTTGTATTACGATATAACGTGCAACATTATATAGAATTACGATATAACGCACAACGTTATGTTATATTACGTTATAACGTATGTCGTTATGTTGTATTACGTTATAACGTATGACGCTATGTTGTATTACGTTATAACGTATGACGCTATGTTGTATTACGCTACAAAGTATGACGATATATAGATTATATAGAATTACGATATAACGCACATCGTTATGTAGTATTACGTTATACCGTATTACGTTATATTGTGTTACTTTATAACGTATGACGTTATGTATTATTACGATATAACGTACGACGTTATGCAGTATTACGTTATAACGTATGTCGTTATGTTGTATTACGATATAACGTGCAACATTATATAGAATTACGATATAACGCACAACGTTATGTTATATTACGTTATAACGTATGTCGTTATGTTGTATTACGTTATAACGTATGACGTTATGTTGTATTACGCTACAAAGTATGACGATATATAGATTATATAGAATTACGATATAACGCACATCGTTATGTAGTATTACGTTATACCGTATTACGTTATATTGTGTTACTTTATAACGTATGACGTTATGTATTATTACGATATAACGTACGACGTTATGCAGTATTACGTTATAACGTATGTCGTTATGTTGTATTACGATATAACGTACAACATTATATAGAATTACGATATAACGCACAACGTTATGTAGTATTACGTTATAACGTATGTCGTTATGTTGTATTACGTTATAACGTATGACGTTATGTTGTATTACGCTACAAAGTATGACGATATATAGATTATATAGAATTACGACATAACGCACATCGTTATGTAGTATTACGTTATACCGTATTACGTTATATTGTGTTACTTTATAACGTATGACGTTATGTATTATTACGATATAACGTACGACGTTATGCAGTATTACGTTATAACGTATGTCGTTATGTTGTATTACGATATAACGTACAACATTATATAGAATTACGATATAACGCACAATGTTATGTAGTATTACGTTATACCGTATTAAGTTATATTGTGTTACTTTATAACGTATGACGTTATGTATTATTACGATATAACGTACGACGTTATGCAGTATTACGTTATAACGTATGTCGTTATGTTGTATTACGATATAACGTACAACATTATATAGAATTACGATATAACGCACAACGTTATGTAGTATTACGTTATAACGTATGACGTTATGTTGTATTACGTTATAACGTATGTCGTTATGTAGTATTACGTTATAACGTATGACGTTATGTTGTATTACGTTATAACGTATGTCGTTATGTTGTATTACGCTATAGCGAATGACGATATGTAGTATTACGTTATAACGTATGGCGTCATGTGGTATTAAGTTATTACGAATAACGTTATATTGTGTTACTTTATAACGTATGACGTTATGTTGTATTACGTTATGACGTATGACGTAATGTTGTATTACGCTATAGCGAATGACGACATGTAGTATTACGTTATAACGTATGACGTAATGTAGTACTAGAATATAACGTATGACGTTACGCAGTATTACGTTATAACGTATGACGTTATGTTGTATTACGTTATAACGTATGACGTTATGTTGTATTACGCTACAAAGTATGACGATATATAGATTATATAGAATTACGATATAACGCACATCGTTATGTAGTATTACGTTATACCGTATTACGTTATATTGTGTTACTTTATAACGTATGACGTTATGTATTATTACGATATAACGTACGACGTTATGCAGTATTACGTTATAACGTATGTCGTTATGTTGTATTACGATATAACGTACAACATTATATAGAATTACGATATAACGCACAACGTTATGTAGTATTACGTTATACCGTATTACGTTATATTGTTTTACTTTATAACGTATGACGTTATGTATTATTACGATATAACGTACGACGTTATGCAGTATTACGTTATAACGTATGTCGTTATGTTGTATTACGATATAACGTACAACATTATATAGAATTACGATATAACGCACAGCGTTATGTAGTATTACGTTATACCGTATTACGTTATATTGTGTTACTTTATAACGTATGACGTTATGTATTATTGCGATATAACGTACGACGTTATGCAGTATTACGTTATAACGTATGACGTAATGTTGTATTACGCTATAGCGAATGACGACATGTAGTATTACGATATAACGTATGACGTAATGTAGTACTAGAATATAACGTATGATGTTACGCAGTATTAGGTTATAACGTATGACGTTATGGAGTATTACGTTATAACGTATGACGTCATGTGGTATTACGTTATTACGAATAACGTTATATTGTGTTACTGTATAACGTATGACGCTGTGTAGTGTTACGTTATAACGTATGACGTCATGTAGTATTACGTTATAACGTATGACTTCATGTGGTATTACGTTATTACGAATAACGTTATATTGTGTTACTGTATAACGTATGACGTTGTGTAGTGATACGTTATAACGTATGACGTTATGTTGTATTACGCTATGAAGTATGACGATATATAGTTTATATAGAATTACGATATAACGCACATCGTTATGTAGAATTACGTTATACCGTATGACGTTATATTGTGTTACTTTATAACGTATGACGTTATGTATTATTACGTTATAACGTATGACGTTATGTAGTTTTACGTTATAACGTATGACGTTACGCAGTATTGCGTTATAACGTATGACGTTATGTTGTATTACGTTATAATTTATAACTTTATGTAGTATTACGATATAACGTACAACATTATATAGAATTACGATATAACGCACAACGTTATGCAGTATTACGTTATAACGTATGTCGTTATGTTGTATTACGATATAACGTGCAACATTATATAGAATTACGATATAACGCACAACGTTATGTTATATTACGTTATAACGTATGTCGTTATGTTGTATTACGTTATAACGTATGACGTTATGTTGTATTACGCTACAAAGTATGACGATATATAGATTATGTAGAATTACGACATAACGCACATCGTTATGTAGTATTACGTTATACCGTATTACGTTATATTGTGTTACTTTATAACGTATGACGTTATGTATTATTACGATATAACGTACGACGTTATGCAGTATTACGTTATAACGTATGTCGTTATGTTGTATTACGATATAACGTACAACATTATATAGAATTACGATATAACGCACAATGTTATGTAGTATTACGTTATACCGTATTAAGTTATATTGTGTTACTTTATAACGTATGACGTTATGTATTATTACGATATAACGTACGACGTTATGCAGTATTACGTTATAACGTATGTCGTTATGTTGTATTACGTTATAACGTAAGTCGTTATGTTGTATTACGCTATAGCGAATGACGATATGTAGTATTACGTTATAACGTATGGCGTCATGTGGTATTAAGTTATTACGAATAACGTTATATTGTGTTACTTTATAACGTATGACGTTATGTTGTATTACGTTATAACGTAAGTCGTTATGTTGTATTACGCTATAGCGAATGACGATATGTAGTATTACGTTATAACGTATGGCGTCATGTGGTATTAAGTTATTACGAATAACGTTATATTGTGTTACTTTATAACGTATGACGTTATGTTGTATTACGTTATGACGTATGACGTAATGTTGTATTACGCTATAGCGAATGACGACATGTAGTATTACGTTATAACGTATGACGTAATGTAGTACTAGAATATAACGTATGACGTTACGCAGTATTACGTTATAACGTTTGACGTTATGTTGTATTACGTTATAACGTATGACGTTATGTTGTATTACGCTACAAAGTATGACGATATATAGATTATATAGAATTACGATATAACGCACATCGTTATGTAGTATTACGTTATACCGTATTACGTTATATTGTGTTACTTTATAACGTATGACGTTATGTATTATTACGATATAACGTACGACGTTATGCAGTATTACGTTATAACGTATGTCGTTATGTTGTATTACGATATAACGTACAACATTATATAGAATTACGATATAACGCACAACGTTATGTAGTATTACGTTATACCGTATTACGTTATATTGTGTTACTTTATAACGTATGACGTTATGTATTATTGCGATATAACGTACGACGTTATGCAGTATTACGTTATAACGTATGACGTAATGTTGTATTACGCTATAGCGAATGACGACATGTAGTATTACGATATAACGTATGACGTAATGTAGTACTAGAATATAACGTATGATG
Source organism: Bombus terrestris (assembly GCF_910591885.1). Classification (NCBI taxonomy): domain Eukaryota; kingdom Metazoa; phylum Arthropoda; class Insecta; order Hymenoptera; family Apidae; genus Bombus; species Bombus terrestris. Next base: position 1,389,521 of record NW_025963558.1, read on the forward strand.
TTACGCAGTATTAGGTTATAACGTATGACGTTATGGAGTATTACGTTATAACGTATGACGTCATGTGGTATTACGTTATTACGAATAACGTTATATTGTGTTACTGTATAACGTATGACGCTGTGTAGTGTTACGTTATAACGTATGACGTCATGTAGTATTACGTTATAACGTATGACTTCATGTGGTATTACGTTATTACGAATAACGTTATATTGTGTTACTGTATAACGTATGACGTTGTGTAGTGATACGTTATAACGTATGACGTTATGTTGTATTACGCTATGAAGTATGACGATATATAGTTTATATAGAATTACGATATAACGCACATCGTTATGTAGAATTACGTTATACCGTATGACGTTATATTGTGTTACTTTATAACGTATGACGTTATGTATTATTACGTTATAACGTATGACGTTATGTAGTTTTACGTTATAACGTATGACGTTACGCAGTATTGCGTTATAACGTATGACGTTATGTTGTATTACGTTATAATTTATAACTTTATGTAGTATTACGATATAACGTACAACATTATATAGAATTACGATATAACGCACAACGTTATGCAGTATTACGTTATAACGTATGTCGTTATGTTGTATTACGATATAACGTGCAACATTATATAGAATTACGATATAACGCACAACGTTATGTTATATTACGTTATAACGTATGTCGTTATGTTGTATTACGTTATAACGTATGACGCTATGTTGTATTACGTTATAACGTATGACGCTATGTTGTATTACGCTACAAAGTATGACGATATATAGATTATATAGAATTACGATATAACGCACATCGTTATGTAGTATTACGTTATACCGTATTACGTTATATTGTGTTATTTTATAACGTATGACGTTATGTATTATTACGATATAACGTACGACGTTATGCAGTATTACGTTATAACGTATGTCGTTATGTTGTATTACGATATAACGTGCAACATTATATAGAATTACGATATAACGCACAACGTTATGTTATATTACGTTATAACGTATGTCGTTATGATGTATTACGTTATAACGTATGACGTTATGTTGTATTACGCTACAAAGTATGACGATATATAGATTATATAGAATTACGATATAACGCACATCGTTATGTAGTATTACGTTATACCGTATTACGTTATATTGTGTTACTTTATAACGTATGACGTTATGTATTATTACGATATAACGTACGACGTTATGCAGTATTACGTTATAACGTATGTCGTTATGTTGTATTACGATATAACGTACAACATTATATAGAATTACGATATAACGCACAACGTTATGTAGTATTACGTTATACCGTATTAAGTTATATTGTGTTACTTTATAACGTATGACGTTATGTATTATTACGATATAACGTACGACGTTATGCAGTATTACGTTATAACGTATGTCGTTATGTTGTATTACGATATAACGTGCAACATTATATAGAATTACGATATAACGCACAACGTTATGTTATATTACGTTATAACGTATGTCGTTATGTTGTATTACGTTATAACGTATGACGCTATGTTGTATTACGTTATAACGTATGACGCTATGTTGTATTACGCTACAAAGTATGACGATATATAGATTATATAGAATTACGATATAACGCACATCGTTATGTAGTATTACGTTATACCGTATTACGTTATATTGTGTTACTTTATAACGTATGACGTTATGTATTATTACGATATAACGTACGACGTTATGCAGTATTACGTTATAACGTATGTCGTTATGTTGTATTACGATATAACGTGCAACATTATATAGAATTACGATATAACGCACAACGTTATGTTATATTACGTTATAACGTATGTCGTTATGTTGTATTACGTTATAACGTATGACGTTATGTTGTATTACGCTACAAAGTATGACGATATATAGATTATATAGAATTACGATATAACGCACATCGTTATGTAGTATTACGTTATACCGTATTACGTTATATTGTGTTACTTTATAACGTATGACGTTATGTATTATTACGATATAACGTACGACGTTATGCAGTATTACGTTATAACGTATGTCGTTATGTTGTATTACGATATAACGTACAACATTATATAGAAATACGATATAACGCACAACGTTATGTAGTATTACGTTATACCGTATTAAGTTATATTGTGTTACTTTATAACGTATGACGTTATGTATTATTACGATATAACGTACGACGTTATGCAGTATTACGTTATAACGTATGTCGTTATGTTGTATTACGATATAACGTACAACATTATATAGAATTACGATATACCGCACAACGTTATGTAGTATTACGTTATAACGTATGGCGTTATGTTGTATTACGTTATAACGTATGTCGTTATGTTGTATTACGATATAACGTACAACATTATATAGAATTACGATATAACGCACAACGTTATTTAGTATTACGTTATACCGTATTAAGTTATATTGTGTTACTTTATAACGTATGACGTTATGTATTATTACGTTATAACGTATGACGTTATGTAGTTTTACGTTATAACGTATGACGTTACGCAGTATTGCGTTATAACGTATGACGTTATGTTGTATTACGTTATAACTTATAACTTTATGTAGTATTACGATATAACGTACAACATTATATAGAATTACGATATAACGCACAACGTTATGCAGTATTACGTTATAACGTATGTCGTTATGTTGTATTACGATATAACGTGCAACATTATATAGAATTACGATATAACGCACAACGTTATGTTATATTACGTTATAACGTATGTCGTTATGTTGTATTACGTTATAATGTATGACGCTATGTTGTATTACGTTATAACGTATGACGCTATGTTGTATTACGCTACAAAGTATGACGATATATAGATTATATAGAATTACGATATAACGCACATCGTTATGTAGTATTACGTTATACCGTATTACGTTATATTGTGTTACTTTATAACGTATGACGTTATGTATTATTACGATATAACGTACGACGTTATGCAGTATTACGTTATAACGTATGTCGTTATGTTGTATTACGATATAACGTACAACATTATATAGAATTACGATATAACGCACAACGTTATGTAGTATTACGTTATAACGTATGACGTTATGTTGTATTACGTTATAACGTATGACGTTATGTTGTATTACGCTACAAAGTATGACGATATATAGATTATATAGAATTACGATATAACGCACATCGTTATGTAGTATTACGTTATACCGTATTACGTTATATTGTGTTACTTTATACCGTATGACGTTATGTATTATTACGATATAACGTACGACGTTATGCAATATTACGTTATAACGTATGTCGTTATGTTGTATTACGATATAACGTACAACATTATATAGAATTACGATATAACGCACAACGTTATGTAGTATTACGTTATAACGTATGACGTTATGTTGTATTACGTTATAACGTATGTCGTTATGTTGTATTACGATATAACGTACAACATTATATAGAATTACGATATAACGCACAACGTTATGTAGTATTACGTTATAGCGAATGACGATATGTAGTATTACGTTATAACGTATGACGTTATGTATTATTGCGATATAACGTACGACGTTATGCAGTATTACGTTATAACGTATGACGTAATGTTGTATTACGCTATAGCGAATGACGACATGTAGTATTACGATATAACGTATGACGTAATGTAGTACTAGAATATAACGTATGATGTTACGCAGTATTAGGTTATAACGTATGACGTTATGGAGTATTACGTTATAACGTATGACGTCATGTGGTATTACGTTATTACGAATAACGTTATATTGTGTTACTGTATAACGTATGACGCTGTGTAGTGTTACGTTATAACGTATGACGTCATGTAGTATTACGTTATAACGTATGACTTCATGTGGTATTACGTTATTACGAATAACGTTATATTGTGTTACTGTATAACGTATGACGTTGTGTAGTGATACGTTATAACGTATGACGTTATGTTGTATTACGCTATGAAGTATGACGATATATAGTTTATATAGAATTACGATATAACGCACATCGTTATGTAGAATTACGTTATACCGTATGACGTTATATTGTGTTACTTTATAACGTATGACGTTATGTATTATTACGTTATAACGTATGACGTTATGTAGTTTTACGTTATAACGTATGACGTTACGCAGTATTGCGTTATAACGTATGACGTTATGTTGTATTACGTTATAATTTATAACTTTATGTAGTATTACGATATAACGTACAACATTATATAGAATTACGATATAACGCACAACGTTATGCAGTATTACGTTATAACGTATGTCGTTATGTTGTATTACGATATAACGTGCAACATTATATAGAATTACGATATAACGCACAACGTTATGTTATATTACGTTATAACGTATGTCGTTATGTTGTATTACGTTATAACGTATGACGCTATGTTGTATTACGTTATAACGTATGACGCTATGTTGTATTACGCTACAAAGTATGACGATATATAGATTATATAGAATTACGATATAACGCACATCGTTATGTAGTATTACGTTATACCGTATTACGTTATATTGTGTTACTTTATAACGTATGACGTTATGTATTATTACGATATAACGTACGACGTTATGCAGTATTACGTTATAACGTATGTCGTTATGTTGTATTACGATATAACGTGCAACATTATATAGAATTACGATATAACGCACAACGTTATGTTATATTACGTTATAACGTATGTCGTTATGATGTATTACGTTATAACGTATGACGTTATGTTGTATTACGCTACAAAGTATGACGATATATAGATTATATAGAATTACGATATAACGCACATCGTTATGTAGTATTACGTTATACCGTATTACGTTATATTGTGTTACTTTATAACGTATGACGTTATGTATTATTACGATATAACGTACGACGTTATGCAGTATTACGTTATAACGTATGTCGTTATGTTGTATTACGATATAACGTACAACATTATATAGAATTACGATATAACGCACAACGTTATGTAGTATTACGTTATACCGTATTAAGTTATATCGTGTTACTTTATAACGTATGACGTTATGTATTATTACGATATAACGTACGACGTTATGCAGTATTACGTTATAACGTATGTCGTTATGTTGTATTACGATATAACGTGCAACATTATATAGAATTACGATATAACGCACAACGTTATGTTATATTACGTTATAACGTATGTCGTTATGTTGTATTACGTTATAACGTATGACGCTATGTTGTATTACGTTATAACGTATGACGCTATGTTGTATTACGCTACAAAGTATGACGATATATAGATTATATAGAATTACGATATAACGCACATCGTTATGTAGTATTACGTTATACCGTATTACGTTATATTGTGTTACTTTATAACGTATGACGTTATGTATTATTACGATATAACGTACGACGTTATGCAGTATTACGTTATAACGTATGTCGTTATGTTGTATTACGATATAACGTGCAACATTATATAGAATTACGATATAACGCACAACGTTATGTTATACTACGTTATAACGTATGTCGTTATGTTGTATTACGTTATAACGTATGACGTTATGTTGTATTACGCTACAAAGTATGACGATATATAGATTATATAGAATTACGATATAACGCACATCGTTATGTAGTATTACGTTATACCGTATTACGTTATATTGTGTTACTTTATAACGTATGACGTTATGTATTATTACGATATAACGTACGACGTTATGCAGTATTACGTTATAACGTATGTCGTTATGTTGTATTACGATATAACGTACAACATTATATAGAAATACGATATAACGCACAACGTTATGTAGTATTACGTTATACCGTATTAAGTTATATTGTGTTACTTTATAACGTATGACGTTATGTATTATTACGATATAACGTACGACGTTATGCAGTATTACGTTATAACGTATGTCGTTATGTTGTATTACGATATAACGTACAACATTATATAGAATTACGATATACCGCACAACGTTATGTAGTATTACGTTATAACGTATGACGTTATGTTGTATTACGTTATAACGTATGTCGTTATGTTGTATTACGATATAACGTACAACATTATATAGAATTACGATATAACGCACAACGTTATGTAGTATTACGTTATACCGTATTAAGTTATATTGTGTTACTTTATAACGTATGACGTTATGTATTATTACGTTATAACGTATGACGTTATGTAGTTTTACGTTATAACGTATGACGTTACGCAGTATTGCGTTATAACGTATGACGTTATGTTGTATTACGTTATAACTTATAACTTTATGTAGTATTACGATATAACGTACAACATTATATAGAATTACGATATAACGCACAACGTTATGCAGTATTACGTTATAACGTATGTCGTTATGTTGTATTACGATATAACGTGCAACATTATATAGAATTACGATATAACGCACAACGTTATGTTATATTACGTTATAACGTATGTCGTTATGTTGTATTACGTTATAATGTATGACGCTATGTTGTATTACGTTATAACGTATGACGCTATGTTGTATTACGCTACAAAGTATGACGATATATAGATTATATAGAATTACGATATAACGCACATCGTTATGTAGTATTACGTTATACCGTATTACGTTATATTGTGTTACTTTATAACGTATGACGTTATGTATTATTACGATATAACGTACGACGTTATGCAGTATTACGTTATAACGTATGTCGTTATGTTGTATTACGATATAACGTACAACATTATATAGAATTACGATATAACGCACAACGTTATGTAGTATTACGTTATAACGTATGACGTTATGTTGTATTACGTTATAACGTATGACGTTATGTTGTATTACGCTACAAAGTATGACGATATATAGATTATATAGAATTACGATATAACGCACATCGTTATGTAGTATTACGTTATACCGTATTACGTTATATTGTGTTACTTTATAACGTATGACGTTATGTATTATTACGATATAACGTACGACGTTATGCAATATTACGTTATAACGTATGTCGTTATGTTGTATTACGATATAACGTACAACATTATATAGAATTACGATATAACGCACAACGTTATGTAGTATTACGTTATAACGTATGACGTTATGTTGTATTACGTTATAACGTATGTCGTTATGTTGTATTACGATATAACGTACAACATTATATAGAATTACGATATAACGCACAACGTTATGTAGTATTACGTTATAGCGAATGACGATATGTAGTATTACGTTATAACGTATGACGTTATGTTGTATTACGTTATAACGTATGACGTAATGTTGTATTACGCTATAGCGAATGACGCTATGTTGTATTACGTTATAACGTATGACGTTATGTTGTATTACGCTACAAAGTATGACGATATATAGATTATATAGAATTACGATATAACGCACATCGTTATGTAGTATTACGTTATACCGTATTACGTTATATTGTGTTACTTTATAACGTATGACGTTATGTATTATTACGATATAACGTACGACGTTATGCAGTATTACGTTATAACGTATGTCGTTATGTTGTATTACGATATAACGTACAACATTATATAGAATTACGATATAACGCACAACGTTATGTAGTATTACGTTATAACGTATGACGTTATGTTGTATTACGTTATAACGTATGACGTTATGTTGTATTACGCTACAAAGTATGACGATATATGGATTATATAGAATTACGATATAACGCACATCGTTATGTAGTATTACGTTATACCGTATTACGTTATATTGTGTTACTTTATAACGTATGACGTTATGTATTATTACGATATAACGTACGACGTTATGCAGTATTACGTTATAACGTATGACGTTATGTTGTATTACGCTACAAAGTATGACGATATATAGATTATATAGAATTACGATATAACGCACATCGTTATGTAGTATTACGTTATACCGTTTTACGTTATATTGTGTTACTTTATAACGTATGACGTTATGTATTATTACGATATAACGCACATCGTTATGTAGTATTACGTTATACCGTATTACGTTATATTGTGTTACTTTATAACGTATGACGTTGTGTAGTGTTACGTTATAACGTATGACGTCATGTAGTATTACGTTATAACGTATGACTTCATGTGGTATTACGTTATTACGAATAACGTTATATTGTGTTACTTTATAACGTATGACGTTGTGTAGTGTTACGTTATAACGTATGACGTCATGTAGTATTACGTTATAACGTATGACTTCATGTGGTATTACGTTATTACGAATAACGTTATATTGTGTTACTGTATAACGTATGACGTTGTGTAGTGATACGTTATAACGTATGACGTTATGTTGTATTACGTTATAACTTATAACTTTATGTAGTATTACGATATAACGTACAACATTATATAGAATTACGATATAACGCACAACGTTATGCAGTATTACGTTATAACGTATGACGTTATGTTGTATTACGTAATAACGTATGTCGTTATGTTGTATTACGATATAACGTACAACATTATATAGAATTACGATATAACGCACAACGTTATGTAGTATTACGTTATAACGTATGACGTTATGTTGTATTACGTTATAACGTATGACGTTATGTTGTATTACGCTACAAAGTATGACGATATATAGATTATATAGAATTACGATGTAACGCACATCGTTATGTAGAATTACGTTATACCGTATTACGTTATATTGTGTTACTTTATAACGTATGACGTTATGTATTATTACGATATAACGTACGACGTTATGCAGTATTACGTTATAACGTATGTCGTTATGTTGTATTACGATATAACGTACAACATTATATAGAATTACGATATAACGCACAACGTTATGTAGTATTACGTTATAGCGAATGACGATATGTAGTATTACGTTATAACGTATGACGTCATGTGGTATTACGTTATTACGAATATCGTTATATTGTGTTACTTTATAACGTATGACGTTATGTTGTATTACGTTATAACGTATGACGTAATGTTGTATTACGCTATAGCGAATGACGCTATGTTGTATTACGTTATAACGTATGACGTTATGTTGTATTACGCTACAAAGTATGACGATATATAGATTATATAGAATTACGATATAACGCACATCGTTATGTAGTATTACGTTATACCGTATTACGTTATATTGTGTTACTTTATAACGTATGACGTTATGTATTATTACGATATAACGTACGACGTTATGCAGTATTACGTTATAACGTATGTCGTTATGTTGTATTACGATATAACGTACAACATTATATAGAATTACGATATAACGCACAACGTTATGTAGTATTACGTTATAGCGAATGACGATATGTAGTATTACGTTATAACGTATGACGTCATGTGGTATTACGTTATTACGAATAACGTTATATTGTGTTACTTTATAACGTATGACGTTATGTTGTATTACGTTATGACGTATGACGTAATGTTGTATTACGCTATAGCGAATGACGACATGTAGTATTACGTTATAACGTATGACGTAATGTAGTACTAGAATATAACGTGTGACGTTACGCAGTATTACGTTATAACGTATGACGTTATGTTGTATTACGTTATAACGTGTGACGTTATGTTGTATTACGCTACAAAGTATGACGATATATAGATTATATAGAATTACGATATAACGCACATCGTTATGTAGTATTACGTTATACCGTATTACGTTATATTGTGTTACTTTATAACGTATGACGTTATGTATTATTACGATATAACGTACGACGTTATGCAGTATTACGTTATAACGTATGACGTAATGTTGTATTACGCTATAGCGAATGACGACATGTAGTATTACGTTATAACGTATGACGTAATGTAGTACTAGAATATAACGTATGATGTTACGCAGTATTAGGTTATAACGTATGACGTTATGGAGTATTACATTATAACGTATGACGTCATGTGGTATTACGTTATTACGAATAACGTTATATTGTGTTACTGTATAACGTATGACGTTGTGTAGTGTTACGTTATAACGTATGACGTCATGTAGTATTACGTTATAACGTATGACTTCATGTGGTATTACGTTATTACGAATAACGTTATATTGTGTTACTGTATAACGTATGACGTTGTGTAGTGATACGTTATAACGTATGACGTTATGTTGTATTACGCTATAAAGTATGACGATATATAGTTTATATAGAATTACGATATAACGCACATCGTTATGTAGAATTACGTTATACCGTATGACGTTATATTGTGTTACTTTATAACGTATGACGTTATGTATTATTACGTTATAACGTATGACGTTATGTAGTTTTACGTTATAACGTATGACGTTACGCAGTATTACGTTATAACGTATGACGTTATGTTGTATTACGTTATAACTTATAACTTTATGTAGTATTACGATATAACGTACAACATTATATAGAATTACGATATAACGCACAACGTTATGCAGTATTACGTTATAACGTATGTCGTTATGTTGTATTACGATATAACGTACAACATTATATAGAATTACGATATAACGCACAACGTTATGTAGTATTACGTTATAACGTATGACGCTATGTTGTATTACGCTACAAAGTATGACGATATATAGATTATATAGAATTACGATATAACGCACATCGTTATGTAGTATTACGTTATACCGTATTACGTTATATTGTGTTACTTTATAACGTATGACGTTATGTATTATTACGATATAACGTACGACGTTATGCAGTATTACGTTATAACGTATGTCGTTATGTTGTATTACGATATAACGTACAACATTATATAGAATTACGATATAACGCACAACGTTATGTAGTATTACGTTATAACGTATGACGTTATGTTGTATTACGTTATAACGTATGACGTTATGTTGTATTACGCTACAAAGTATGACGATATATAGATTATATAGAATTACGATATAACGCACATCGTTATGTAGTATTACGTTATACCGTATTACGTTATATTGTGTTACTTTATAACGTATGACGTTATGTATTATTACGATATAACGTACGACGTTATGCAGTATTACGTTATAACGTATGACGTTATGTTGTATTACGCTACAAAGTATGACGATATATAGATTATATAGAATTACGATATAACGCACATCGTTATGTAGTATTACGTTATACCGTTTTACGTTATATTGTGTTACTTTATAACGTATGACGTTATGTATTATTACGATATAACGCACATCGTTATGTAGTATTACGTTATACCGTATTACGTTATATTGTGTTACTTTATAACGTATGACGTTGTGTAGTGTTACGTTATAACGTATGACGTCATGTAGTATTACGTTATAACGTATGACTTCATGTGGTATTACGTTATTACGAATAACGTTATATTGTGTTACTTTATAACGTATGACGTTGTGTAGTGTTACGTTATAACGTATGACGTCATGTAGTATTACGTTATAACGTATGACTTCATGTGGTATTACGTTATTACGAATAACGTTATATTGTGTTACTGTATAACGTATGACGTTGTGTAGTGATACGTTATAACGTATGACGTTATGTTGTATTACGTTATAACTTATAACTTTATGTAGTATTACGATATAACGTACAACATTATATAGAATTACGATATAACGCACAACGTTATGCAGTATTACGTTATAACGTATGACGTTATGTTGTATTACGTAATAACGTATGTCGTTATGTTGTATTACGATATAACGTACAACATTATATAGAATTACGATATAACGCACAACGTTATGTAGTATTACGTTATAACGTATGACGTTATGTTGTATTACGTTATAACGTATGACGTTATGTTGTATTACGCTACAAAGTATGACGATATATAGATTATATAGAATTACGATGTAACGCACATCGTTATGTAGAATTACGTTATACCGTATTACGTTATATTGTGTTACTTTATAACGTATGACGTTATGTATTATTACGATATAACGTACGACGTTATGCAGTATTACGTTATAACGTATGTCGTTATGTTGTATTACGATATAACGTACAACATTATATAGAATTACGATATAACGCACAACGTTATGTAGTATTACGTTATAGCGAATGACGATATGTAGTATTACGTTATAACGTATGACGTCATGTGGTATTACGTTATTACGAATATCGTTATATTGTGTTACTTTATAACGTATGACGTTATGTTGTATTACGTTATAACGTATGACGTAATGTTGTATTACGCTATAGCGAATGACGCTATGTTGTATTACGTTATAACGTATGACGTTATGTTGTATTACGCTACAAAGTATGACGATATATAGATTATATAGAATTACGATATAACGCACATCGTTATGTAGTATTACGTTATACCGTATTACGTTATATTGTGTTACTTTATAACGTATGACGTTATGTATTATTACGATATAACGTACGACGTTATGCAGTATTACGTTATAACGTATGTCGTTATGTTGTATTACGATATAACGTACAACATTATATAGAATTACGATATAACGCACAACGTTATGTAGTATTACGTTATAGCGAATGACGATATGTAGTATTACGTTATAACGTATGACGTCATGTGGTATTACGTTATTACGAATAACGTTATATTGTGTTACTTTATAACGTATGACGTTATGTTGTATTACGTTATGACGTATGACGTAATGTTGTATTACGCTATAGCGAATGACGACATGTAGTATTACGTTATAACGTATGACGTAATGTAGTACTAGAATATAACGTGTGACGTTACGCAGTATTACGTTATAACGTATGACGTTATGTTGTATTACGTTATAACGTGTGACGTTATGTTGTATTACGCTACAAAGTATGACGATATATAGATTATATAGAATTACGATATAACGCACATCGTTATGTAGTATTACGTTATACCGTATTACGTTATATTGTGTTACTTTATAACGTATGACGTTATGTATTATTACGATATAACGTACGACGTTATGCAGTATTACGTTATAACGTATGACGTAATGTTGTATTACGCTATAGCGAATGACGACATGTAGTATTACGTTATAACGTATGACGTAATGTAGTACTAGAATATAACGTATGATGTTACGCAGTATTAGGTTATAACGTATGACGTTATGGAGTATTACATTATAACGTATGACGTCATGTGGTATTACGTTATTACGAATAACGTTATATTGTGTTACTGTATAACGTATGACGTTGTGTAGTGTTACGTTATAACGTATGACGTCATGTAGTATTACGTTATAACGTATGACTTCATGTGGTATTACGTTATTACGAATAACGTTATATTGTGTTACTGTATAACGTATGACGTTGTGTAGTGATACGTTATAACGTATGACGTTATGTTGTATTACGCTATAAAGTATGACGATATATAGTTTATATAGAATTACGATATAACGCACATCGTTATGTAGAATTACGTTATACCGTATGACGTTATATTGTGTTACTTTATAACGTATGACGTTATGTATTATTACGTTATAACGTATGACGTTATGTAGTTTTACGTTATAACGTATGACCTTACGCAGTATTACGTTATAACGTATGACGTTATGTTGTATTACGTTATAACTTATAACTTTATGTAGTATTACGATATAACGTACAACATTATATAGAATTACGATATAACGCACAACGTTATGCAGTATTACGTTATAACGTATGTCGTTATGTTGTATTACGATATAACGTACAACATTATATAGAATTTCGATATAACGCACAACGTTATGTAGTATTACGTTATAACGTATGACGCTATGTTGTATTACGCTACAAAGTATGACGATATATAGATTATATAGAATTACGGTATAACGCACATCGTTATGTAGTATTACGTTATACCGTATTACGTTATATTGTGTTACTTTATAACGTATGACGTTATGTATTATTACGATATAACGTACGACGTTATGCAGTATTACGTTATAACGTATGTCGTTATGTTGTATTACGATATAACGTGCAACATTATATAGAATTACGATATAACGCACAACGTTATGTAGTATTACGTTATAACGTATGTCGTTATGTTGTATTACGTTATAACGTATGACGTTATGTTGTATTACGCTACAAAGTATGACGATATATAGATTATATACAATTACGATATAACGCACATCGTTATGTAGTATTACGTTATACCGTATTACGTTATATTGTGTTACTTTATAACGTATGACGTTATGTATTATTACGATATAACGTACGACGTTATGCAGTATTACGTTATAACGTATGTCGTTATGTTGTATTACGATATAACGTACAACATTATATAGAATTACGATATAACGCACAACGTTATGTAGTATTACGTTATACCGTATTAAGTTATATTGTGTTACTTTATAACGTATGACGTTATGTATTATTACGATATAACGTACGACGTTATGCAGTATTACGTTATATCGTATGTCGTTATGTTGTATTACGATATAACGTACAACATTATATAGAATTACGATATAACGCACAACGTTATGTAGTATTACGTTATAACGTATGACTTCATGTGGTATTACGTTATTACGAATAACGTTATATTGTGTTACTGTACAACGTATGACGTTGTGTAGTGATACGTTATAACGTATGACGTTATGTTGTATTACGCTATAAAGTATGACGATATATAGTTTATATAGAATTACGATATAACGCACATGGTTATGTAGAATTACGTTATACCGTATGACGTTATATTGTGTTACTTTATAACGTATGACGTTATGTATTATTACGTTATAACGTATGACGTTATGTAGTTTTACGTTATAACGTATGACGTTACGCAGTATTACGTTATAACGTATGACGTTATGTTGTATTACGTTATAACTTATAACTTTATGTAGTATTACGATATAACGTACAACATTATATAGAATTACGATATAACGCACAACGTTATGCAGTATTACGTTATAACGTATGTCGTTATGTTGTATTACGATATAACGTACAACATTATATAGAATTACGATATAACGCACAACGTTATGTAGTATTACGTTATAACGTATGACGCTATGTTGTATTACGTTATAACGTATGACGCTATGTTGTATTACGCTACAAAGTATGACGATATATAGATTATATAGAATTACGATATAACGCACATCGTTATGTAGTATTACGTTATACCGTATTACGTTATATTGTGTTACTTTATAACGTATGACGTTATGTATTATTACGATATAACGTACGACGTTATGCAGTATTACGTTATAACGTATGTCGTTATGTTGTATTACGATATAAAGTGCAACATTATATAGAATTACGATATAACGCACAACGTTATGTAGTATTACGTTATAACGTATGTCGTTATGTTGTATTACGTTATAACGTATGACGTTATGTTGTATTACGCTACAAAGTATGACGATATATAGATTATATAGAATTACGATATAACGCACATCGTTATGTAGTATTACGTTATACCGTATTACGTTATATTGTGTTACTTTATAACGTATGACGTTATGTATTATTACGATATAACGTACGACGTTATGCAGTATTACGTTATAACGTATGTCGTTATGTTGTATTACGATACAACGTACAACATTATATAGAATTACGATATAACGCATAACGTTATGTAGTATTACGTTATACCGTATTAAGTTATATTGTGTTACTTTATAACGTATGACGTTATGTATTATTACGATATAACGTACGACGTTATGCAGTATTACGTTATAACGTATGTCGTTAGGTTGTATTACGATATAACGTACAACATTATATAGAATTACGATATAACGCACAACGTTATGTAGTATTACGTTATAACGTATGACGTTATGTTGTATTACGTTATAACGTATGTCGTTATGTTGTATTACGATATAACGTACAACATTATATAGAATTACGATATAACGCACAACGTTATGTAGTATTACGTTATAGCGAATGACGATATGTAGTATTACGTTATAACGTATGACGTCATGTGGTATTAAGTTATTACGAATAACGTTATATTGTGTTACTTTATAACGTATGACGTTACGCAGTATTACGTTATAACGTATGACGTTATGTATTATTACGATATAACGTACAACATTATATAGAATTACGATATAACGCACAACGTTATGTAGTATTACGTTATACCGTATTACGTTATATTGTGTTACTTTATAACGTATGACGTTATGTATTATTACGATATAACGTACGACGTTATGCAGTATTACGTTATAACGTATGTCGTTATGTTGTATTACGATATAACGTACAACATTATATAGAATTACGATATAAAGCACAACGTTATGTAGTATTACGTTATAACGTATGACGCTATGTTGTATTACGCTACAAAGTATGACGATATATAGTTTATATAGAATTACGGTATAACGCACATCGTTATGTAGAATTACGTTATACCGAATGACGTTATATTGTGTTACTTTATAACGTATGACGTTATGTATTATTACGTTATAACGTATGACGTTATGTAGTTTTACGTTATAACGTATGACGTTACGCAGTATTACGTTATAACGTATGACGTTATGTTGTATTACGTTATAACTTATAACTTTATGTAGTATTACGATATAACGTACAACATTATATAGAATTACGATATAACGCACAACGTTATGTAGTATTACGTTATACCGTATTACGTTATATTGTGTTACTTTATAACGTATGACGTTATGTATTATTACGCTATAACGTACGACGTTATGCAGTATTACGTTATAACGTATGTCGTTATGTTGTATTACGATATAACGTACAACATTATATAGAATTACGATATAACGCACAACGTTATGTAGTATTACGTTATAACGTATGTCGTTATGTTGTATTACGTTATAACGTATGACGTTATGTTGTATTACGCTACAAAGTATGACGATATATAGATTATATAGAATTACGATATAACGCACATCGTTATGTAGTATTACGTTATACCGTATTACGTTATATTGTGTTACTTTATAACGTATGACGTTATGTATTATTACGATATAACGTACGACGTTATGTAGTATTACGTTATAACGTATGACGTTATGTTGTATTACGTTATAACGTATGTCGTTATGTTGTATTACGATATAACGTACAACATTATATAGAATTACGATATAACGCACAACGTTATGTAGTATTACGTTATAGCGAATGACGATATGTAGTATTACGTTATAACGTATGACGTCATGTGGTATTAAGTTATTACGAATAACGTTATATTGTGTTACTTTATAACGTATGACGTTACGCAGTATTACGTTATAACGTATGACGTTATGTTGTATTACGTTATAACGTATGACGTTATGTTGTATTACGCTACAAAGTATGACGATATATAGATTATATAGAATTACGATATAACGCACATCGTTATGTAGTATTACGTTATACCGTATTACGTTATATTGTGTTACTTTATAACGTATGACGTTATGTATTATTACGATATAACGTACGACGTTATGCAGTATTACGCTATAACGTATGTCGTTATGTTGTATTACGATATATCGTACAACATTATATAGAATTACGATATAACGCACAACGTTATGTAGTATTACGTTATACCGTATTACGTTATATTGTGTTACTTTATAACGTATGACGTTATGTATTATTACGATATAACGTACGACGTTATGCAGTATTACGTTATAACGTATGTCGTTATGTTGTATTACGATATAACGTACAACATTATATAGAATTACGATATAAAGCACAACGTTATGTAGTATTACGTTATAACGTATGACGCTATGTTGTATTACGCTACAAAGTATGACGATATATAGTTTATATAGAATTACGGTATAACGCACATCGTTATGTAGAATTACGTTATACCGTATGACGTTATATTGTGTTACTTTATAACGTATGACGTTATGTATTATTACGTTATAACGTATGACGTTATGTAGTTTTACGTTATAACGTATGACGTTACGCAGTATTACGTTATAACGTATGACGTTATGTTGTATTACGTTATAACTTATAACTTTATGTAGTATTATGATATAACGTACAACATTATATAGAATTACGATATAACGCACAACGTTATGTAGTATTACGTTATACCGTATTACGTTATATTGTGTTACTTTATAACGTATGACGTTATGTATTATTACGATATAACGCACGACGTTATGCAGTATTACGTTATAACGTATGTCGTTATGTTGTATTACGATATAACGTACAACATTATATAGAATTACGATATAACGCACATCGTTATGTAGTATTACGTTATACCGTATTACGTTATATTGTGTTACTTTAAAACGTATGACGTTATGTATTATTACGATATAACGTACGACGTTATGCAGTATTACGTTATAACGTATGTCGTTATGTTGTATTACGATATAACGTACAACATTATATAGAATTACGATATAACGCACAACGTTATGTAGTATTACGTTATACCGTATTAAGTTATATTGTGTTACTTTATAACGTATGACGTTATGTATTATTACGATATAACGTACGACGTTATGCAGTATTACGTTATAACGTATGTCGTTATGTTGTATTACGATATAACGTACAACATTATATAGAATTACGATATAACGCACAACGTTATGTAGTATTACGTTATAACGTATGACGTTATGTTGTATTACGTTATAACGTATGTCGTTATGTTGTATTACGATATAACGTACAACATTATATAGAATTACGATATAACGCACAACGTTATGTAGTATTACGTTATAGCGAATGACGATATGTAGTATTACGTTATAACGTATGACGTCATGTGGTATTAAGTTATTACGAATAACGTTATATTGTGTTACTTTATAACGTATGACGTTACGCAGTATTACGTTATAACGTATGACGTTATGTTGTATTACGTTATACCGTATTACGTTATATTGTGTTACTTTATAACGTATGACGTTATGTATTATTACGATATAACGTACGACGTTATGCAGTATTACGTTATAACGTATGTCGTTATGTTGTATTACGATATAACGTACAACATTATATAGAATTACGATATAACGCACAACGTTATGTAGTATTACGTTATAACGTATGACGTTATGTTGTATTACGTTATAACGTATGACGTTATGTTGTATTACGCTACAAAGTATGACGATATATAGATTATATAGAATTACGATATAACGCACATCGTTATGTAGTATTACGTTATACCGTATTACGTTATATTGTGTTACTTTATAACGTATGACGTTATGTATTATTACGATATAACGTACGACGTTATGCAGTATTACGTTATAACGTATGACGTTATGTTGTATTACGCTACAAAGTATGACGATATATAGATTATATAGAATTACGATATAACGCACATCGTTATGTAGTATTACGTTATACCGTATTACGTTATATTGTGTTACTTTATAACGTATGACGTTATGTATTATTACGATATAACGTACGAAGTTATGCAGTATTACGTTATAACGTATGACGCTATGTTGTATTACGTTATAACGTATGACGCTATGTTGTATTACGCTACAAAGTATGACGATATATAGATTATATAGAATTACGATATAACGCACATCGTTATGTAGTATTACGTTATACCGTATTACGTTATATTGTGTTACTTTAAAACGTATGACGTTATGTATTATTACGATATAACGTACGACGTTATGCAGTATTACGTTATAACGTATGTCGTTATGTTGTATTACGATATAACGTACAACATTATATAGAATTACGATATAACGCACAACGTTATGTAGTATTACGTTATACCGTATTACGTTATATTGTGTTACTTTAAAACGTATGACGTTATGTATTATTACGATATAACGTACGACGTTATGCAGTATTACGTTATAACGTATGACGCTATGTTGTATTACGTTATAACGTATGACGCTATGTTGTATTACGCTACAAAGTATGACGATATATAGATTATATAGAATTACGATATAACGCACATCGTTATGTAGTATTACGTTATACCGTATTACGTTATATTGTGTTACTTTATAACGTATGACGTTATGTATTATTACGATATAACGTACGACGTTATGCAGTATTACGTTATAACGTATGTCGTTATGTTGTATTACGATATAACGTACAACATTATATAGAATTACGATATAACGCACAACGTTATGTAGTATTACGTTATAACGTATGACGTCATGTGGTATTAAGTTATTACGAATAACGTTATATTGTGTTACTTTATAACGTATGACGTTACGCAGTATTACGTTATAACGTATGACGTTATGTTGTATTACGTTATAACGTATGACGTTATGTTGTATTACGCTACAAAGTATGACGATATATAGATTATATAGAATTACGATATAACGCACATCGTTATGTAGTATTACGTTATACCGTATTACGTTATATTGTGTTACTTTATAACGTATGACGTTATGTATTATTACGATATAGCGTACGACGTTATGCAGTATTACGTTATAACGTATGTCGTTATGTTGTATTACGATATAACGTACAACATTATATAGAATTACGATATAACGCACAACGTTATGTAGTATTACGTTATACCGTATTACGTTATATTGTGTTACTTTATAACGTATGACGTTATGTATTATTACGATATAACGTACGACGTTATGCAGTATTACGTTATAACGTATGTCGTTATGTTGTATTACGATATAACGTACAACATTATATAGAATTACGATATAACGCACAACGTTATGTAGTATTACGTTATACCGTATTACGTTATATTGTGTTACTTTATAACGTATGACGTTATGTATTATTACGATATAACGTACGACGTTATGCAGTATTACGTTATAACGTATGACGCTATGTTGTATTACGTTATAACGTATGACACTATGTTGTATTACGCTACAAAGTATGACGATATATAGATTATATAGAATTACGATATAACGCACATCGTTATGTAGTATTACGTTATACCGTATTACGTTATATTGTGTTACTTTATAACGTATGACGTTATGTATTATTACGATATAACGTACGACGTTATGCAGTATTACGTTATAACGTATGTCGTTATGTTGTATTACGATATAACGTACAACATTATATAGAATTACGATATAACTCACAACGTTATGTAGTATTACGTTATAACGTATGACGTCATGTGGTATTAAGTTATTACGAATAACGTTATATTGTGTTACTTTATAACGTATGACGTTACGCAGTATTACGTTATAACGTATGACGTTATGTTGTATTACGTTATAACGTATGACGTTATGTTGTATTACGCTACAAAGTATGACGATATATAGATTATATAGAATTACGATATAACGCACATCGTTATGTAGTATTACGTTATACCGTATTACGTTATATTGTGTTACTTTATAACGTATGACGTTATGTATTATTACGATATAACGTACGACGTTATGCAGTATTACGTTATAACGTATGTCGTTATGTTGTATTACGATATAACGTACAACATTATATAGAATTACGATATAACGCACAACGTTATGTAGTATTACGTTATACCGTATTACGTTATATTGTGTTACTTTATAACGTATGACGTTATGTATTATTACGATATAACGTACGACGTTATGCAGTATTACGTTATAACGTATGTCGTTATGTTGTATTACGATATAACGTACAACATTATATAGAATTACGATATAAAGCACAACGTTATGTAGTATTACGTTATAACGTATGACGCTATGTTGTATTACGTTATAACGTATGACGTTATGTTGTATTACGCTACAAAGTATGACGATATATAGATTATATAGAATTACGATATAACGCACATCGTTATGTAGTATTACGTTATACCGTATTACGTTATATTGTGTTACTTTATAACGTATGACGTTATGTATTATTACGATATAACGTACGACGTTATGCAGTATTACGTTATAACGTATGTCGTTATGTTGTATTACGATATAACGTACAACATTATATAGAATTACGATATAACGCACAACGTTATGTAGTATTACGTTATAACGTATGACGTTATGTTGTATTACGTTATAACGTATGACGTTATGTTGTATTACGCTACAAAGTATGACGATATATAGATTATATAGAATTACGATATAACGCACATCGTTATGTAGTATTACGTTATACCGTATTACGTTATATTGTGTTACTTTATAACGTATGACGTTATGTATTATTACGATATAACGTACGACGTTATGCAGTATTACGTTATAACGTATGTCGTTATGTTGTATTACGATATAACGTACAACATTATATAGAATTACGATATAACGCACAACGTTATGTAGTATTACGTTATAACGTATGACGTCATGTGGTATTAAGTTATTACGAATAACGTTATAATGTGTTACTTTATAACGTATGACGTTACGCAGTATTACGTTATAACGTATGACGTTATGTTGTATTACGTTATAACGTATGACGTTATGTTGTATTACGCTACAAAGTATGACGATATATAGATTATATAGAATTACGATATAACGCACATCGTTATGTAGTATTACGTTATACCGTATTACGTTATATTGTGTTACTTTATAACGTATGACGTTATGTATTATTACGATATAACGTACGACGTTATGCAGTATTACGTTATAACGTATGTCGTTATGTTGTATTACGATATAACGTACAACATTATATAGAATTACGATATAACGCACAACGTTATGTAGTATTACGTTATACCGTATTACGTTATATTGTGTTACTTTATAACGTATGACGTTATGTATTATTACGATATAACGTACGACGTTATGCAGTATTACGTTATAACGTATGACGCTATGTTGTATTACGCTACAAAGTATGACGATATATAGATTATATAGAATTACGATATAACGCACATCGTTATGTAGTATTACGTTATACCGTATTACGTTATATTGTGTTACTTTATAACGTATGACGTTATGTATTATTACGATATAACGTACGAAGTTATGCAGTATTACGTTATAACGTATGTCGTTATGTTGTATTACGATATAACGTACAACATTATATAGAATTACGATATAACGCACAACGTTATGTAGTATTACGTTATAACGTATGACGCTATGTTGTATTACGTTATAACGTATGACGCTATGTTGCATTACGCTACAAAGTATGACGATATATAGATTATATAGAATTACGATATAACGCACATCGTTATGTAGTATTACGTTATACCGTATTACGTTATATTGTGTTACTTTATAACGTATGACGTTATGTATTATTACGATATAACGTACGACGTTATGCAGTATTACGTTATAACGTATGTCGTTATGTTGTATTACGATATAACGTGCAACATTATATAGAACTACGATATAACGCACAACGTTATGTAGTATTACGTTATAACGTATGTCGTTATGTTGTATTACGTTATAACGTATGACGTTATGTTGTATTACGCTACAAAGTATGACGATATATAGATTATATAGAATTACGATATAACGCACATCGTTATGTAGTATTACGTTATACCGTATTACGTTATATTGTGTTACTTTATAACGTATGACGTTATGTATTATTACGATATAACGTACGACGTTATGCAATATTACGTTAAAACGTATGTCGTTATGTTGTATTACGATATAACGTACAACATTATATAGAATTACGATATAACGCACAACGTTATGTAGTATTACGTTATACCGTATTAAGTTATATTGTGTTACTTTATAACGTATGACGTTATGTATTATTACGATATAACGTACGACGTTATGCAGTATTACGTTATAACGTATGTCGTTATGTTGTATTACGATATAACGTACAACATTATATAGAATTACGATATAACGCACAACGTTATGTAGTATTACGTTATAACGTATGACGTTATGTTGTATTACGTTATAACGTATGTCGTTATGTTGTATTACGATATAACGTACAACATTATATAGAATTACGATATAACGCACAACGTTATGTAGTATTACGTTATAGCGAATGACGGTATGTAGTATTACGTTATAACGTATGACGTCATGTGGTATTAAGTTATTACGAATAACGTTATATTGTGTTACTTTATAACGTATGACGTTACGCAGTATTACGTTATAACGTATGACGTTATGTTGTATTACGTTATACCGTATTACGTTATATTGTGTTACTCTATAACGTATGACGTTATGTATTATTACGATATAACGTACGACGTTATGCAGTATTACGTTATAACGTATGTCGGTATGTTGTATTACGATATAACGTACAACATTATATAGAATTACGATATAACGCACAACGTTATGTAGTATTACGTTATACCGTATTAAGTTATATTGTGTTACTTTATAACGTATGACGTTATGTATTATTACGATATAACGTACGACGTTATGCAGTATTACGTTATAACGTATGACGCTATGTTGTATTACGTTATAACGTATGACGCTATGTTGTATTACGCTACAAAGTATGACGATATATAGATTATATAGAATTACGATATAACGCACATCGTTATGTAGTATTACGTTATACCGTATTACGTTATATTGTGTTACTTTATAACGTATGACGTTATGTATTATTACGATATAACGTACGACGTTATGCAGTATTACGTTATAACGTATGTCGTTATGTTGTACTACGATATAACGTACAACATTATATAGAATTACGATATAACGCACAACGTTATGTAGTATTACGTTATACCGTATTAAGTTATATTGTGTTACTTTATAACGTATGACGTTATGTATTATTACGATATAACGTACGACGTTATGCAGTATTACGTTATAACGTATGACGCTATGTTGTATTACGTTATAACGTATGACGCTATGTTGTATTACGCTACAAAGTATGACGATATATAGATTATATAGAATTACGATATAACGCACATCGTTATGTAGTATTACGTTATACCGTATTACGTTATATTGTGTTACTTTATAACGTATGACGTTATGTATTATTACGATATAACGTACGACGTTATGCAGTATTACGTTATAACGTATGTCGTTATGTTGTGTTACGATATAACGTACAACATTATATAGAATTACGATATAACGCACAACGTTATGTAGTATTACGTTATAACGAATGACGATATGTAGTATTACGTTATAACGTATGACGTCATGTGGTATTACGTTATTACGAATAACGTTATATTGTGTTACTTTATAACGTATGACGTTATGTTGTATTACGTTATAACGTATGACGTAATGTTGTATTACGCTACAAAGTATGACGATATATAGATTATATAGAATTACGATATAACGCACATCGTTATGTAGTATTACGTTATACCGTATTACGTTATATTGTGTTACTTTATACCGTATGACGTTATGTATTATTACGATATAACGTACGACGTTATGCAGTATTACGTTATAACGTATGACGTTATGTTGTATTACGATATAACGTACAACATTATATAGAATTACGATATAACGCACAACGTTATGTAGTATTACGTTATACCGTATTACGTTATATTGTGTTACTTTATAACGTATGACGTTATGTATTATTACGATATAACGTACGACGTTATGCAGTATTACGTTATAACGTATGTCGTTATGTTGTATTACGATATAACGTACAACATTATATAGAATTACGATATAACGCACAACGTTATGTAGTATTACGTTATAACGTATGACGCTATGTTGTATTACGTTATAACGTATGACGCTATGTTGTATTACGCTACAAAGTATGACGATATATAGATTATATAGAATTACGATATAACGCACATCGTTATGTAGTATTACGTTATACCGTATTACGTTATATTGTGTTACTTTATAACGTATGACGTTATGTATTATTACGATATAACGTACGACGTTATGCAGTATTACGTTATAACGTATGTCGTTATGTTGTATTACGATATAACGTGCAACATTATATAGAATTACGATATAACGCACAACGTTATGTAGTATTACGTTATAACGTATGTCGTTATGTTGTATTACGTTATAACGTATGACGTTATGTTGTATTACGCTACAAAGTATGACGATATATAGATTATATAGAATTACGATATAACGCACATCGTTATGTAGTATTACGTTATACCGTATTAAGTTATATTGTGTTACTTTATAACGTATGACGTTATGTATTATTACGATATAACGTACGACGTTATGCAGTATTACGTTATAACGTATGTCGGTATGTTGTATTACGATATAACGTACAACATTATATAGAATTACGATATAACGCACAACGTTATGTAGTATTACGTTATACCGTATTAAGTTATATTGTGTTACTTTATAACGTATGACGTTATGTATTATTACGATATAACGTACGACGTTATGCAGTATTACGTTATAACGTATGACGCTATGTTGTATTACGTTATAACGTATGACGCTATGTTGTATTACGCTACAAAGTATGACGATATATAGATTATATAGAATTACGATATAACGCACATCGTTATGTAGTATTACGTTATACCGTATTACGTTATATTGTGTTACTTTATAACGTATGACGTTATGTATTATTACGATATAACGTACGACGTTATGCAGTATTACGTTATAACGTATGTCGTTATGTTGTACTACGATATAACGTACAACATTATATAGAATTACGATATAACGCACAACGTTATGTAGTATTACGTTATACCGTATTAAGTTATATTGTGTTACTTTATAACGTATGACGTTATGTATTATTACGATATAACGTACGACGTTATGCAGTATTACGTTATAACGTATGACGCTATGTTGTATTACGTTATAACGTATGACGCTATGTTGTATTACGCTACAAAGTATGACGATATATAGATTATATAGAATTACGATATAACGCACATCGTTATGTAGTATTACGTTATACCGTATTACGTTATATTGTGTTACTTTATAACGTATGACGTTATGTATTATTACGATATAACGTACGACGTTATGCAGTATTACGTTATAACGTATGTCGTTATGTTGTATTACGATATAACGTACAACATTATATAGAATTACGATATAACGCACAACGTTATGTAGTATTACGTTATAACGTATGACGTTATGTTGTATTACGTTATAACGTATGTCGTTATGTTGTATTACGATATAACGTACAACATTATATAGAATTACGATATAACGCACAACGTTATGTAGTATTACGGTATAGCGAATGACGATATGTAGTATTACGTTATAACGTATGACGTCATGTGGTATTAAGTTATTACGAATAACGTTATATTGTGTTACTTTATAACGTATGACGTTACGCAGTATTACGTTATAACGTATGACGTTATGTTGTATTACGTTATACCGTATTACGTTATATTGTGTTACTCTATAACGTATGACGTTATGTATTATTACGATATAACGTACGACGTTATGCAGTATTACGTTATAACGTATGTCGATATGTTGTATTACGATATAACGTACAACATTATATAGAATTACGATATAACGCACAACGTTATGTAGTATTACGTTATACCGTATTAAGTTATATTGTGTTACTTTATAACGTATGACGTTATGTATTATTACGATATAACGTACGACGTTATGCAGTATTACGTTATAACGTATGACTCTATGTTGTATTACGTTATAACGTATGACGCTATGTTGTATTACGCTACAAAGTATGACGATATATAGATTATATAGAATTACGATATAACGCACATCGTTATGTAGTATTACGTTATACCGTATTACGTTATATTGTGTTACTTTATAACGTATGACGTTATGTATTATTACGATATAACGTACGACGTTATGCAGTATTACGTTATAACGTATGTCGTTATGTTGTACTACGATATAACGTACAACATTATATAGAATTACGATATAACGCACAACGTTATGTAGTATTACGTTATACCGTATTAAGTTATATTGTGTTACTTTATAACGTATGACGTTATGTATTATTACGATATAACGTACGACGTTATGCAGTATTACGTTATAACGTATGACGCTATGTTGTATTACGTTATAACGTATGACGCTATGTTGTATTACGCTACAAAGTATGACGATATATAGATTATATAGAATTACGATATAACGCACATCCTTATGTAGTATTACGTTATACCGTATTACGTTATATTGTGTTACTTTATAACGTATGACGTTATGTATTATTACGATATAACGTACGACGTTATGCAGTATTACGTTATAACGTATGTCGTTATGTTGTATTACGATATAACGTACAACATTATATAGAATTACGATATAACGCACAACGTTATGTAGTATTACGTTATAACGAATGACGATATGTAGTATTACGTTATAACGTATGACGTCATGTGGTATTACGTTATTACGAATAACGTTATATTGTGTTACTTTATAACGTATGACGTTATGTTGTATTACGTTATAACGTATGACGTAATGTTGTATTACGCTACAAAGTATGACGATATATAGATTATATAGAATTACGATATAACGCACATCGTTATGTAGTATTACGTTATACCGTATTACGTTATATTGTGTTACTTTATAACGTATGACGTTATGTATTATTACGATATAACGTACGACGTTATGCAGTATTACGTTATAACGTATGTCGTTATGTTGTATTACGATATAACGTACAACATTATATAGAATTACGATATAACGCACAACGTTATGTAGTATTACGTTATAACGTATGACGTTATGTTGTATTACGTTATAACGTATGACGTTATGTTGTATTACGCTACAAAGTATGACGATATATAGATTATATAGAATTACGATATAACGCACTTCGTTATGTAGTATTACGTTATACCGTATTACGTTATACTGTGTTACTTTATAACGTATGTCGTTATGTATTATTACGATATAACGTACGACGTTATGCAGTATTACGTTATAACGTATGACGTTATGTTGTATTACGCTACAAAGTATGACGATATATAGATTATATAGAATTACGATATAACGCACATCGTTATGTAGTATTACGTTATACCGTATTACGTTATATTGTGTTACTTTATAACGTATGACGTTATGTATTATTACGATATAACGCACATCGTTATGTAGTATTACGTTATACCGTATTACGTTATATTGTGTTAATTTATCACGTATGACGTTGTGTAGTGTTACGTTATAACGTATGACGTCATGTAGTATTACGTTATAACGTATGACTTCATGTGGTATTACGTTATTACGAATAACGTTATATTGTGTTACTTTATAACGTATGACGTTGTGTAGTGTTACGTTATAACGTATGACGTCATGTAGTATTACGTTATAACGTATGACTTCATGTGGTATTACGTTATTACGAATAACGTTATATTGTGTTACTGTATAACGTATGACGTTGTGTAGTGATACGTTATAACGTATGACGTTATGTTGTATTACGTTATAACTTATAACTTTATGTAGTATTATGATATAACGTACAACATTATATAGAATTACGATATAACGCACAACGTTATGTAGTATTACGTTATACCGTATTACGTTATATTGTGTTACTTTATAACGTATGACGTTATGTATTATTACGATATAACGCACGACGTTATGCAGTATTACGTTATAACGTATGTCGTTATGTTGTATTACGATATAACGTACAACATTATATAGAATTACGATATAACGCACAACGTTATGTAGTATTACGTTATAGCGAATGACGATATGTAGTATTACGTTATAACGTATGACGTCATGTGGTATTAAGTTATTACGAATAACGTTATATTGTGTTACTTTATAACGTATGACGTTACGCAGTATTACGTTATAACGTATGACGTTATGTTGTATTACGTTATACCGTATTACGTTATATTGTGTTACTTTATAACGTATGACGTTATGTATTATTACGATATAACGTACGACGTTATGCAGTATTACGTTATAACGTATGTCGTTATGTTGTATTACGATATAACGTACAACATTATATAGAATTACGATATAACGCACAACGTTATGTAGTATTACGTTATAACGTATGACGTTATGTTGTATTACGTTATAACGTATGACGTTATGTTGTATTACGCTACAAAGTATGACGATATATAGATTATATAGAATTACGATATAACGCACATCGTTATGTAGTATTACGTTATACCGTATTACGTTATATTGTGTTACTTTATAACGTATGACGTTATGTATTATTACGATATAACGTACGACGTTATGCAGTATTACGTTATAACGTATGACGTTATGTTGTATTACGCTACAAAGTATGACGATATATAGATTATATAGAATTACGATATAACGCACATCGTTATGTAGTATTACGTTATACCGTATTACGTTATATTGTGTTACTTTATAACGTATGACGTTATGTATTATTACGATATAACGTACGAAGTTATGCAGTATTACGTTATAACGTATGACGCTATGTTGTATTACGTTATAACGTATGACGCTATGTTGTATTACGCTACAAAGTATGACGATATATAGATTATATAGAATTACGATATAACGCACATCGTTATGTAGTATTACGTTATACCGTATTACGTTATATTGTGTTACTTTAAAACGTATGACGTTATGTATTATTACGATATAACGTACGACGTTATGCAGTATTACGTTATAACGTATGTCGTTATGTTGTATTACGATATAACGTACAACATTATATAGAATTACGATATAACGCACAACGTTATGTAGTATTACGTTATACCGTATTACGTTATATTGTGTTACTTTAAAACGTATGACGTTATGTATTATTACGATATAACGTACGACGTTATGCAGTATTACGTTATAACGTATGACGCTATGTTGTATTACGTTATAACGTATGACGCTATGTTGTATTACGCTACAAAGTATGACGATATATAGATTATATAGAATTACGATATAACGCACATCGTTATGTAGTATTACGTTATACCGTATTACGTTATATTGTGTTACTTTATAACGTATGACGTTATGTATTATTACGATATAACGTACGACGTTATGCAGTATTACGTTATAACGTATGTCGTTATGTTGTATTACGATATAACGTACAACATTATATAGAATTACGATATAACGCACAACGTTATGTAGTATTACGTTATAACGTATGACGTCATGTGGTATTAAGTTATTACGAATAACGTTATATTGTGTTACTTTATAACGTATGACGTTATGCAGTATTACGTTATAACGTATGACGTTATGTTGTATTACGTTATAACGTATGACGTTATGTTGTATTACGCTACAAAGTATGACGATATATAGATTATATAGAATTACGATATAACGCACATCGTTATGTAGTATTACGTTATACCGTATTACGTTATATTGTGTTACTTTATAACGTATGACGTTATGTATTATTACGATATAGCGTACGACGTTATGCAGTATTACGTTATAACGTATGTCGTTATGTTGTATTACGATATAACGTACAACATTATATAGAATTACGATATAACGCACAACGTTATGTAGTATTACGTTATACCGTATTACGTTATATTGTGTTACTTTATAACGTATGACGTTATGTATTATTACGATATAACGTACGACGTTATGCAGTATTACGTTATAACGTATGTCGTTATGTTGTATTACGATATAACGTACAACATTATATAGAATTACGATATAACGCACAACGTTATGTAGTATTACGTTATACCGTATTACGTTATATTGTGTTACTTTATAACGTATGACGTTATGTATTATTACGATATAACGTACGACGTTATGCAGTATTACGTTATAACGTATGACGCTATGTTGTATTACGTTATAACGTATGACACTATGTTGTATTACGCTACAAAGTATGACGATATATAGATTATATAGAATTACGATATAACGCACATCGTTATGTAGTATTACGTTATACCGTATTACGTTATATTGTGTTACTTTATAACGTATGACGTTATGTATTATTACGATATAACGTACGACGTTATGCAGTATTACGTTATAACGTATGTCGTTATGTTGTATTACGATATAACGTACAACATTATATAGAATTACGATATAACTCACAACGTTATGTAGTATTACGTTATAACGTATGACGTCATGTGGTATTAAGTTATTACGAATAACGTTATATTGTGTTACTTTATAACGTATGACGTTACGCAGTATTACGTTATAACGTATGACGTTATGTTGTATTACGTTATAACGTATGACGTTATGTTGTATTACGCTACAAAGTATGACGATATATAGATTATATAGAATTACGATATAACGCACATCGTTATGTAGTATTACGTTATACCGTATTACGTTATATTGTGTTACTTTATAACGTATGACGTTATGTATTATTACGATATAACGTACGACGTTATGCAGTATTACGTTATAACGTATGTCGTTATGTTGTATTACGATATAACGTACAACATTATATAGAATTACGATATAACGCACAACGTTATGTAGTATTACGTTATACCGTATTACGTTATATTGTGTTACTTTATAACGTATGACGTTATGTATTATTACGATATAACGTACGACGTTATGCAGTATTACGTTATAACGTATGTCGTTATGTTGTATTACGATATAACGTACAACATTATATAGAATTACGATATAAAGCACAACGTTATGTAGTATTACGTTATAACGTATGACGCTATGTTGTATTACGTTATAACGTATGACGTTATGTTGTATTACGCTACAAAGTATGACGATATATAGATTATATAGAATTACGATATAACGCACATCGTTATGTAGTATTACGTTATACCGTATTACGTTATATTGTGTTACTTTATAACGTATGACGTTATGTATTATTACGATATAACGTACGACGTTATGCAGTATTACGTTATAACGTATGTCGTTATGTTGTATTACGATATAACGTACAACATTATATAGAATTACGATATAACGCACAACGTTATGTAGTATTACGTTATAACGTATGACGTTATGTTGTATTACGTTATAACGTATGACGTTATGTTGTATTACGCTACAAAGTATGACGATATATAGATTATATAGAATTACGATATAACGCACATCGTTATGTAGTATTACGTTATACCGTATTACGTTATATTGTGTTACTTTATAACGTATGACGTTATGTATTATTACGATATAACGTACGACGTTATGCAGTATTACGTTATAACGTATGTCGTTATGTTGTATTACGATATAACGTACAACATTATATAGAATTACGATATAACGCACAACGTTATGTAGTATTACGTTATAACGTATGACGTCATGTGGTATTAAGTTATTACGAATAACGTTATATTGTGTTACTTTATAACGTATGACGTTACGCAGTATTACGTTATAACGTATGACGTTATGTTGTATTACGTTATAACGTATGACGTTATGTTGTATTACGCTACAAAGTATGACGATATATAGATTATATAGAATTACGATATAACGCACATCGTTATGTAGTATTACGTTATACCGTATTACGTTATATTGTGTTACTTTATAACGTATGACGTTATGTATTATTACGATATAACGTACGACGTTATGCAGTATTACGTTATAACGTATGTCGTTATGTTGTATTACGATATAACGTACAACATTATATAGAATTACGATATAACGCACAACGTTATGTAGTATTACGTTATACCGTATTACGTTATATTGTGTTACTTTATAACGTATGACGTTATGTATTATTACGATATAACGTACGACGTTATGCAGTATTACGTTATAACGTATGACGCTATGTTGTATTACGCTACAAAGTATGACGATATATAGATTATATAGAATTACGATATAACGCACATCGTTATGTAGTATTACGTTATACCGTATTACGTTATATTGTGTTACTTTATAACGTATGACGTTATGTATTATTACGATATAACGTACGAAGTTATGCAGTATTACGTTATAACGTATGTCGTTATGTTGTATTACGATATAACGTACAACATTATATAGAATTACGATATAACGCACAACGTTATGTAGTATTACGTTATAACGTATGACGCTATGTTGTATTACGTTATAACGTATGACGCTATGTTGCATTACGCTACAAAGTATGACGATATATAGATTATATAGAATTACGATATAACGCACATCGTTATGTAGTATTACGTTATACCGTATTACGTTATATTGTGTTACTTTATAACGTATGACGTTATGTATTATTACGATATAACGTACGACGTTATGCAGTATTACGTTATAACGTATGTCGTTATGTTGTATTACGATATAACGTGCAACATTATATAGAACTACGATATAACGCACAACGTTATGTAGTATTACGTTATAACGTATGTCGTTATGTTGTATTACGTTATAACGTATGACGTTATGTTGTATTACGCTACAAAGTATGACGATATATAGATTATATAGAATTACGATATAACGCACATCGTTATGTAGTATTACGTTATACCGTATTACGTTATATTGTGTTACTTTATAACGTATGACGTTATGTATTATTACGATATAACGTACGACGTTATGCAATATTACGTTAAAACGTATGTCGTTATGTTGTATTACGATATAACGTACAACATTATATAGAATTACGATATAACGCACAACGTTATGTAGTATTACGTTATACCGTATTAAGTTATATTGTGTTACTTTATAACGTATGACGTTATGTATTATTACGATATAACGTACGACGTTATGCAGTATTACGTTATAACGTATGTCGTTATGTTGTATTACGATATAACGTACAACATTATATAGAATTACGATATAACGCACAACGTTATGTAGTATTACGTTATAACGTATGACGTTATGTTGTATTACGTTATAACGTATGTCGTTATGTTGTATTACGATATAACGTACAACATTATATAGAATTACGATATAACGCACAACGTTATGTAGTATTACGTTATAGCGAATGACGGTATGTAGTATTACGTTATAACGTATGACGTCATGTGGTATTAAGTTATTACGAATAACGTTATATTGTGTTACTTTATAACGTATGACGTTACGCAGTATTACGTTATAACGTATGACGTTATGTTGTATTACGTTATACCGTATTACGTTATATTGTGTTACTCTATAACGTATGACGTTATGTATTATTACGATATAACGTACGACGTTATGCAGTATTACGTTATAACGTATGTCGGTATGTTGTATTACGATATAACGTACAACATTATATAGAATTACGATATAACGCACAACGTTATGTAGTATTACGTTATACCGTATTAAGTTATATTGTGTTACTTTATAACGTATGACGTTATGTATTATTACGATATAACGTACGACGTTATGCAGTATTACGTTATAACGTATGACGCTATGTTGTATTACGTTATAACGTATGACGCTATGTTGTATTACGCTACAAAGTATGACGATATATAGATTATATAGAATTACGATATAACGCACATCGTTATGTAGTATTACGTTATACCGTATTACGTTATATTGTGTTACTTTATAACGTATGACGTTATGTATTATTACGATATAACGTACGACGTTATGCAGTATTACGTTATAACGTATGTCGTTATGTTGTACTACGATATAACGTACAACATTATATAGAATTACGATATAACGCACAACGTTATGTAGTATTACGTTATACCGTATTAAGTTATATTGTGTTACTTTATAACGTATGACGTTATGTATTATTACGATATAACGTACGACGTTATGCAGTATTACGTTATAACGTATGACGCTATGTTGTATTACGTTATAACGTATGACGCTATGTTGTATTACGCTACAAAGTATGACGATATATAGATTATATAGAATTACGATATAACGCACATCGTTATGTAGTATTACGTTATACCGTATTACGTTATATTGTGTTACTTTATAACGTATGACGTTATGTATTATTACGATATAACGTACGACGTTATGCAGTATTACGTTATAACGTATGTCGTTATGTTGTGTTACGATATAACGTACAACATTATATAGAATTACGATATAACGCACAACGTTATGTAGTATTACGTTATAACGAATGACGATATGTAGTATTACGTTATAACGTATGACGTCATGTGGTATTACGTTATTACGAATAACGTTATATTGTGTTACTTTATAACGTATGACGTTATGTTGTATTACGTTATAACGTATGACGTAATGTTGTATTACGCTACAAAGTATGACGATATATAGATTATATAGAATTACGATATAACGCACATCGTTATGTAGTATTACGTTATACCGTATTACGTTATATTGTGTTACTTTATACCGTATGACGTTATGTATTATTACGATATAACGTACGACGTTATGCAGTATTACGTTATAACGTATGACGTTATGTTGTATTACGATATAACGTACAACATTATATAGAATTACGATATAACGCACAACGTTATGTAGTATTACGTTATACCGTATTACGTTATATTGTGTTACTTTATAACGTATGACGTTATGTATTATTACGATATAACGTACGACGTTATGCAGTATTACGTTATAACGTATGTCGTTATGTTGTATTACGATATAACGTACAACATTATATAGAATTACGATATAACGCACAACGTTATGTAGTATTACGTTATAACGTATGACGCTATGTTGTATTACGTTATAACGTATGACGCTATGTTGTATTACGCTACAAAGTATGACGATATATAGATTATATAGAATTACGATATAACGCACATCGTTATGTAGTATTACGTTATACCGTATTACGTTATATTGTGTTACTTTATAACGTATGACGTTATGTATTATTACGATATAACGTACGACGTTATGCAGTATTACGTTATAACGTATGTCGTTATGTTGTATTACGATATAACGTGCAACATTATATAGAATTACGATATAACGCACAACGTTATGTAGTATTACGTTATAACGTATGTCGTTATGTTGTATTACGTTATAACGTATGACGTTATGTTGTATTACGCTACAAAGTATGACGATATATAGATTATATAGAATTACGATATAACGCACATCGTTATGTAGTATTACGTTATACCGTATTAAGTTATATTGTGTTACTTTATAACGTATGACGTTATGTATTATTACGATATAACGTACGACGTTATGCAGTATTACGTTATAACGTATGTCGGTATGTTGTATTACGATATAACGTACAACATTATATAGAATTACGATATAACGCACAACGTTATGTAGTATTACGTTATACCGTATTAAGTTATATTGTGTTACTTTATAACGTATGACGTTATGTATTATTACGATATAACGTACGACGTTATGCAGTATTACGTTATAACGTATGACGCTATGTTGTATTACGTTATAACGTATGACGCTATGTTGTATTACGCTACAAAGTATGACGATATATAGATTATATAGAATTACGATATAACGCACATCGTTATGTAGTATTACGTTATACCGTATTACGTTATATTGTGTTACTTTATAACGTATGACGTTATGTATTATTACGATATAACGTACGACGTTATGCAGTATTACGTTATAACGTATGTCGTTATGTTGTACTACGATATAACGTACAACATTATATAGAATTACGATATAACGCACAACGTTATGTAGTATTACGTTATACCGTATTAAGTTATATTGTGTTACTTTATAACGTATGACGTTATGTATTATTACGATATAACGTACGACGTTATGCAGTATTACGTTATAACGTATGACGCTATGTTGTATTACGTTATAACGTATGACGCTATGTTGTATTACGCTACAAAGTATGACGATATATAGATTATATAGAATTACGATATAACGCACATCGTTATGTAGTATTACGTTATACCGTATTACGTTATATTGTGTTACTTTATAACGTATGACGTTATGTATTATTACGATATAACGTACGACGTTATGCAGTATTACGTTATAACGTATGTCGTTATGTTGTATTACGATATAACGTACAACATTATATAGAATTACGATATAACGCACAACGTTATGTAGTATTACGTTATAACGTATGACGTTATGTTGTATTACGTTATAACGTATGTCGTTATGTTGTATTACGATATAACGTACAACATTATATAGAATTACGATATAACGCACAACGTTATGTAGTATTACGGTATAGCGAATGACGATATGTAGTATTACGTTATAACGTATGACGTCATGTGGTATTAAGTTATTACGAATAACGTTATATTGTGTTACTTTATAACGTATGACGTTACGCAGTATTACGTTATAACGTATGACGTTATGTTGTATTACGTTATACCGTATTACGTTATATTGTGTTACTCTATAACGTATGACGTTATGTATTATTACGATATAACGTACGACGTTATGCAGTATTACGTTATAACGTATGTCGATATGTTGTATTACGATATAACGTACAACATTATATAGAATTACGATATAACGCACAACGTTATGTAGTATTACGTTATACCGTATTAAGTTATATTGTGTTACTTTATAACGTATGACGTTATGTATTATTACGATATAACGTACGACGTTATGCAGTATTACGTTATAACGTATGACTCTATGTTGTATTACGTTATAACGTATGACGCTATGTTGTATTACGCTACAAAGTATGACGATATATAGATTATATAGAATTACGATATAACGCACATCGTTATGTAGTATTACGTTATACCGTATTACGTTATATTGTGTTACTTTATAACGTATGACGTTATGTATTATTACGATATAACGTACGACGTTATGCAGTATTACGTTATAACGTATGTCGTTATGTTGTACTACGATATAACGTACAACATTATATAGAATTACGATATAACGCACAACGTTATGTAGTATTACGTTATACCGTATTAAGTTATATTGTGTTACTTTATAACGTATGACGTTATGTATTATTACGATATAACGTACGACGTTATGCAGTATTACGTTATAACGTATGACGCTATGTTGTATTACGTTATAACGTATGACGCTATGTTGTATTACGCTACAAAGTATGACGATATATAGATTATATAGAATTACGATATAACGCACATCCTTATGTAGTATTACGTTATACCGTATTACGTTATATTGTGTTACTTTATAACGTATGACGTTATGTATTATTACGATATAACGTACGACGTTATGCAGTATTACGTTATAACGTATGTCGTTATGTTGTATTACGATATAACGTACAACATTATATAGAATTACGATATAACGCACAACGTTATGTAGTATTACGTTATAACGAATGACGATATGTAGTATTACGTTATAACGTATGACGTCATGTGGTATTACGTTATTACGAATAACGTTATATTGTGTTACTTTATAACGTATGACGTTATGTTGTATTACGTTATAACGTATGACGTAATGTTGTATTACGCTACAAAGTATGACGATATATAGATTATATAGAATTACGATATAACGCACATCGTTATGTAGTATTACGTTATACCGTATTACGTTATATTGTGTTACTTTATAACGTATGACGTTATGTATTATTACGATATAACGTACGACGTTATGCAGTATTACGTTATAACGTATGTCGTTATGTTGTATTACGATATAACGTACAACATTATATAGAATTACGATATAACGCACAACGTTATGTAGTATTACGTTATAACGTATGACGTTATGTTGTATTACGTTATAACGTATGACGTTATGTTGTATTACGCTACAAAGTATGACGATATATAGATTATATAGAATTACGATATAACGCACTTCGTTATGTAGTATTACGTTATACCGTATTACGTTATACTGTGTTACTTTATAACGTATGTCGTTATGTATTATTACGATATAACGTACGACGTTATGCAGTATTACGTTATAACGTATGACGTTATGTTGTATTACGCTACAAAGTATGACGATATATAGATTATATAGAATTACGATATAACGCACATCGTTATGTAGTATTACGTTATACCGTATTACGTTATATTGTGTTACTTTATAACGTATGACGTTATGTATTATTACGATATAACGCACATCGTTATGTAGTATTACGTTATACCGTATTACGTTATATTGTGTTAATTTATCACGTATGACGTTGTGTAGTGTTACGTTATAACGTATGACGTCATGTAGTATTACGTTATAACGTATGACTTCATGTGGTATTACGTTATTACGAATAACGTTATATTGTGTTACTTTATAACGTATGACGTTGTGTAGTGTTACGTTATAACGTATGACGTCATGTAGTATTACGTTATAACGTATGACTTCATGTGGTATTACGTTATTACGAATAACGTTATATTGTGTTACTGTATAACGTATGACGTTGTGTAGTGATACGTTATAACGTATGACGTTATGTTGTATTACGCTATAAAGTATGACGATATACAGTTTATATAGAATTACGATATAACGCACATCGTTATTTAGAATTACGTTATACCGTATGACGTTATATTGTGTTACTTTATAACGTATGACGTTATGTATTATTACGATATAACGTACGACGTTATGCAGTATTACGTTATAACGTATGTCGTTATGTTGTATTACGATATAACGTACAACATTATATAGAATTACGATATAACGCACAACGTTATGTAGTATTACGTTATACCGTATTACGTTATATTGTGTTACTTTATAACGTATGACGTTATGAATTATTACGATATAACGTACGACGTTATGCAGTATTACGTTATAACGTATGTCGTTATGTTGTATTACGATATAACGTACAACATTATATAGAATTACGATATAACGCACAACGTTATGTTATATTACGTTATAACGTATGACGCTATGTTGTATTACGTTATAACGTATGACGCTATGTTGTATTACGCTACAAAGTATGACGATATATAGATTATATAGAATTACGATATAACGCACATCGTTATGTAGTATTACGTTATACCGTATTACGTTATATTGTGTTACTTTATAACGTATGACGTTATGTATTATTACGATATAACGTACGACGTTATGCAGTATTACGTTATAACGTATGTCGTTATGTTGTATTACGATATAACGTGCAACATTATATAGAATTACGATATAACGCACAACGTTATGTAGTATTACGTTATAACGTATGTCGTTATGTTGTATTACGTTATAACGTATGACTTTATGTTGTATTACGCTACAAAGTATGACGATATATAGATTATATAGAATTACGATATAACGCACATCGTTATGTAGTATTACGTTATACCGTATTACGTTATATTGTGTTACTTTATAACGTATGACGTTATGTATTATTACGATATAACGTACGACGTTATGCAATATTACGTTATAACGTATGTCGTTATGTTGTATTACGATATAACGTACAACATTATATAGAATTACGATATAACGCACAACGTTATGTAGTATTACGTTATACCGTATTAAGTTATATTGTGTTACTTTATAACGTATGACGTTATGTATTATTACGATATAACGTACGACGTTATGCAGTATTACGTTATAACGTATGTCGTTATGTTGTATTACGATATAACGTACAACATTATATAGAATTACGATATAACGCACAACGTTATGTAGTATTACGTTATAACGTATGACGTTAGGTTGTATTACGTTATAACGTATGTCGTTATGTTGTATTACGATATAACGTACAACATTATATAGAATTACGATATAACGCACAACGTTATGTAGTATTACGTTATAGCGAATGACGATATGTAGTATTACGTTATAACGTATGACGTCATGTGGTATTAAGTTATTACGAATAACGTTATATTGTGTTACTTTATAACGTATGACGTTACGCAGTATTACGTTATAACGTATGACGTTATGTTGTATTACGTTATAACGTATGTCGGTATGTTGTATTACGATATAACGTACAACATTATATAGAATTACGATATAACGCACAACGTTATGTAGTATTACGTTATACCGTATTAAGTTATATTGTGTTACTTTATAACGTATGACGTTATGTATTATTACGATATAACGTACGACGTTATGCAGTATTACGTTATAACGTATGACGCTATGTTGTATTACGTTATAACGTATG
Source organism: Bombus terrestris (assembly GCF_910591885.1). NCBI lineage: Eukaryota > Metazoa > Arthropoda > Insecta > Hymenoptera > Apidae > Bombus > Bombus terrestris. Next base: position 1,432,118 of record NW_025963558.1, read on the forward strand.
ACGCTATGTTGTATTACGCTACAAAGTATGACGATATATAGATTATATAGAATTACGATATAACGCACATCGTTATGTAGTATTACGTTATACCGTATTACGTTATATTGTGTTACTTTATAACGTATGACGTTATGTATTATTACGATATAACGTACGACGTTATGCAGTATTACGTTATAACGTATGTCGTTATGTTGTACTACGATATAACGTACAACATTATATAGAATTACGATATAACGCACAACGTTATGTAGTATTACGTTATACCGTATTAAGTTATATTGTGTTACTTTATAACGTATGACGTTATGTATTATTACGATATAACGTACGACGTTATGCAGTATTACGTTATAACGTATGACGCTATGTTGTATTACGATATAACGTACAACATTATATAGAATTACGATATAACGCACAACGTTATGTAGTATTACGTTATAACGTATGACGTTATGTTGTATTACGTTATAACGTATGTCGTTATGTTGTATTACGATATAACGTACAACATTATATAGAATTACGATATAACGCACAACGTTATGTAGTATTACGTTATAGCGAATGACGATATGTAGTATTACGTTATAACGTATGACGTCATGTGGTATTAAGTCATTACGAATAACGTTATATTGTGTTACTTTATAACGTATGACGTTACGCAGTATTACGTTATAACGTATGACGTTATGTTGTATTACGTTATACCGTATTACGTTATATTGTGTTACTCTATAACGTATGACGTTATGTATTATTACGATATAACGAACGACGTTATGCAGTATTACGTTATAACGTATGTCGGTATGTTGTATTACGATATAACGTACAACATTATATAGAATTACGATATAACGCACAACGTTATGTAGTATTACGTTATACCGTATTAAGTTATATTGTGTTACTTTATAACGTATCACGTTATGTATTATTACGATATAACGTACGACGTTATGCAGTATTACGTTATAACGTATGACGCTCTGTTGTATTACGTTATAACGTATGACGCTATGTTGTATTACGCTACAAAGTATGACGATATATAGATTATATAGAATTACGATATAACGCACATCGTTATGTAGTATTACGTTATACCGTATTACGTTATATTGTGTTACTTTATAACGTATGACGTTATGTATTATTACGATATAACGTACGACGTTATGCAGTATTACGTTATAACGTATGTCGTTATGTTGTACTACGATATAACGTACAACATTATATAGAATTACGATATAACGCACAACGTTATGTAGTATTACGTTATACCGTATTAAGTTATATTGTGTTACTTTATAACGTATGGCGTTATGTATTATTACGATATAACGTACGACGTTATGCAGTATTACGTTATAACGTATGACGCTATGTTGTATTACGCTACAAAGTATGACGATATATAGATTATATAGAATTACGATATAACGCACATCGTTATGTAGTATTACGTTATACCGTATTACGTTATATTGTGTTACTTTATAACGTATGACGTTATGTATTATTACGATATAACGTACGACGTTATGCAGTATTACGTTATAACGTATGTCGTTATGTTGTATTACGATATAACGTACAACATTATATAGAATTACGATATAACGCACAACGTTATGTAGTATTACGTTATACCGTATTAAGTTATATTGTGTTACTTTATAACGTATGACGTTATGTATTATTACGATATAACGTACGACGTTATGCAGTATTACGTCATAACGTATGACGCTATGTTGTATTACGTTATAACGTATGACGCTATGTTGTATTACGCTACAAAGTATGACGATATATAGATTATATGGAATTACGATATAACGCACATCGTTATGTAGTATTACGTTATACCGTATTACGTTATATTGTGTTACTTTATAACGTATGACGTTATGTATTATTACGATATAACGTACGACGTTATGCAGTATTACGTTATAACGTATGTCGTTATGTTGTACTACGATATAACGTACAACATTATATAGAATTACGATATAACGCACAACGTTATGTAGTATTACGTTATACCGTATTAAGTTATAATGTGTTACTTTATAACGTATGACGTTATGTATTATTACGATATAACGTACGACGTTATGCAGTATTACGTTATAACGTATGACGCTATGTTGTATTACGATATAACGTACAACATTATATAGAATTACGATATAACGCACAACGTTATGTAGTATTACGTTATAACGTATGACGTTATGTTGTATTACGTTATAACGTATGTCGTTATGTTGTATTACGATATAACGTACAACATTATATAGAATTACGATATAACGCACAACGTTATGTAGTATTACGTTATAGCGAATGACGATATGTAGTATTACGTTATAACGTATGACGTCATGTGGTATTAAGTCATTACGAATAACGTTATATTGTGTTACTTTATAACGTATGACGTTACGCAGTATTACGTTATAACGTATGACGTTATGTTGTATTACGTTATACCGTATTACGTTATATTGTGTTACTCTATAACGTATGACGTTATGTATTATTACGATATAACGTACGACGTTATGCAGTATTACGTTATAACGTATGTCGGTATGTTGTATTACGATATAACGTACAACATTATATAGAATTACGATATAACGCACAACGTTATGTAGTATTACGTTATACCGTATTAAGTTATATTGTGTTACTTTATAACGTATCACGTTATGTATTATTACGATATAACGTACGACGTTATGCAGTATTACGTTATAACGTATGACGCTCTGTTGTATTACGTTATAACGTATGACGCTATGTTGTATTACGCTACAAAGTATGACGATATATAGATTATATAGAATTACGATATAACGCACATCGTTATGTAGTATTACGTTATACCGTATTACGTTATATTGTGTTACTTTATAACGTATGACGTTATGTATTATTACGATATAACGTACGACGTTATGCAGTATTACGTTATAACGTATGTCGTTATGTTGTACTACGATATAACGTACAACATTATATAGAATTACGATATAACGCACAACGTTATGTAGTATTACGTTATACCGTATTAAGTTATATTGTGTTACTTTATAACGTATGGCGTTATGTATTATTACGATATAACGTACGACGTTATGCAGTATTACGTTATAACGTATGACGCTATGTTGTATTACGCTACAAAGTATGACGATATATAGATTATATAGAATTACGATATAACGCACATCGTTATGTAGTATTACGTTATACCGTATTACGTTATATTGTGTTACTTTATAACGTATGACGTTATGTATTATTACGATATAACGTACGACGTTATGCAGTATTACGTTATAACGTATGTCGTTATGTTGTATTACGATATAACGTACAACATTATATAGAATTACGATATAACGCACAACGTTATGTAGTATTACGTTATACCGTATTAAGTTATATTGTGTTACTTTATAACGTATGACGTTATGTATTATTACGATATAACGTACGACGTTATGCAGTATTACGTCATAACGTATGACGCTATGTTGTATTACGTTATAACGTATGACGCTATGTTGTATTACGCTACAAAGTATGACGATATATAGATTATATGGAATTACGATATAACGCACATCGTTATGTAGTATTACGTTATATTGTGTTACTTTATAACGTATGACGTTATGTATTATTACGATATAACGTACGACGTTATGCAGTATTACGTTATAACGTATGTCGTTATGTTGTATTACGATATAACGTACAACATTATATAGAATTACGATATAACGCACAACGTTATGTAGTATTACGTTATACCGTATTAAGTTATATTGTGTTACTTTATAACGTATGACGTTATGTATTATTACGATATAACGTACGACGTTATGCAGTATTACGTCAAAACGTATGACGCTATGTTGTAGTACGTTATAACGTATGACGCTATGTTGTATTACGCTACAAAGTATGACGATATATAGATTATATGGAATTACGATATAACGCACATCGTTATGTAGTATTACGTTATATTGTGTTACTTTATAACGTATGACGTTATGTATTATTACGATATAACGTACGACGTTATGCAGTATTACGTTATAACGTATGTCGTTATGTTGTATTACGATATAACGTACAACATTATATAGAATTACGATATAACGCACAACGTTATGTAGTATTACGTTATAACGTATGACGTTATGTTGTATTACGTTATAACGTATGACGTTATGTTGTATTACGCTACAAAGTATGACGATATATAGATTATATAGAATTACGATATAACGCACATCGTTATGTAGTATTACGTTATACCGTATTACGTTATACTGTGTTACTTTATAACGTATGACGTTATGTATTATTACGATATAACGTACGACGTTATGCAGTATTACGTTATAACGTATGTCGTTATGTTGTATTACGATATAACGTACAACATTATATAGAATTACGATATAACGCACAACGTTATGTAGTATTACGTTATAGCGAATGACGATATGTAGTATTACGTTATAACGTATGACGTCATGTGGTATTAAGTTATTACGAATAACGTTATATTGTGTTACTTTATAACGTATGACGTTACGCAGTATTACGTTATAACGTATGACGTTATGTTGTATTACGTTATAACGTATGTCGGTATGTTGTATTACGATATAACGTACAACATTATATAGAATTACGATATAACGCACAACGTTATGTAGTATTACGTTATACCGTATTAAGTTATATTGTGTTACTTTATAACGTATGACGTTATGTATTATTACGATATGACGTACGACGTTATGCAGTATTACGTTATAACGTATGACGCTATGTTGTATTACGTTATAACGTATGACGCTATGTTGTATTACGCTACAAAGTATGACGATATATAGATTATATAGAATTACGATATAACGCACATCGTTATGTAGTATTACGTTATACCGTATTACGTTATATTGTGTTACTTTATAACGTATGACGTTATGTATTATTACGATATAACGTACGACGTTATGCAGTATTACGTTATAACGTATGTCGTTATGTTGTACTACGATATAACGTACAACATTATATAGAATTACGATATAACGCACAACGTTATGTAGTATTACGTTATACCGTATTAAGTTATATTGTGTTACTTTATAACGTATGACGTTATGTATTATTACGATATGACGTACGACGTTATGCAGTATTACGTTATAACGTATGACGCTATGTTGTATTACGTTATAACGTATGACGCTATGTTGTATTACGCTACAAAGTATGACGATATATAGATTATATAGAATTACGATATAACGCACATCGTTATGTAGTATTACGTTATACCGTATTACGTTATATTGTGTTACTTTATAACGTATGACGTTATGTATTATTACGATATAACGTACGACGTTATGCAGTATTACGTTATAACGTATGACGCTATGTTGTATTACGATATAACGTACAACATTATATAGAATTACGATATAACGCACAACGTTATGTAGTATTACGTTATAACGTATGACGTTATGTTGTATTACGTTATAACGTATGTCGTTATGTTGTATTACGATATAACGTACAACATTATATAGAATTACGATATAACGCACAACGTTATGTAGTATTACGTTATAGCGAATGACGATATGTAGTATTACGTTATAACGTATGACGTCATGTGGTATTAAGTCATTACGAATAACGTTATATTGTGTTACTTTATAACGTATGACGTTACGCAGTATTACGTTATAACGTATGACGTTATGTTGTATTACGTTATACCGTATTACGTTATATTGTGTTACTCTATAACGTATGACGTTATGTATTATTACGATATAACGTACGACGTTATGCAGTATTACGTTATAACGTATGTCGGTATGTTGTATTACGATATAACGTACAACATTATATAGAATTACGATATAACGCACAACGTTATGTAGTATTACGTTATACCGTATTAAGTTATATTGTGTTACTTTATAACGTATCACGTTATGTATTATTACGATATAACGTACGACGTTATGCAGTATTACGTTATAACGTATGACGCTCTGTTGTATTACGTTATAACGTATGACGCTATGTTGTATTACGCTACAAAGTATGACGATATATAGATTATATAGAATTACGATATAACGCACATCGTTATGTAGTATTACGTTATACCGTATTACGTTATATTGTGTTACTTTATAACGTATGACGTTATGTATTATTACGATATAACGTACGACGTTATGCAGTATTACGTTATAACGTATGTCGTTATGTTGTACTACGATATAACGTACAACATTATATAGAATTACGATATAACGCACAACGTTATGTAGTATTACGTTATACCGTATTAAGTTATATTGTGTTACTTTATAACGTATGGCGTTATGTATTATTACGATATAACGTACGACGTTATGCAGTATTACGTTATAACGTATGACGCTATGTTGTATTACGCTACAAAGTATGACGATATATAGATTATATAGAATTACGATATAACGCACATCGTTATGTAGTATTACGTTATACCGTATTACGTTATATTGTGTTACTTTATAACGTATGACGTTATGTATTATTACGATATAACGTACGACGTTATGCAGTATTACGTTATAACGTATGTCGTTATGTTGTATTACGATATAACGTACAACATTATATAGAATTACGATATAACGCACAACGTTATGTAGTATTACGTTATACCGTATTAAGTTATATTGTGTTACTTTATAACGTATGACGTTATGTATTATTACGATATAACGTACGACGTTATGCAGTATTACGTCATAACGTATGACGCTATGTTGTATTACGTTATAACGTATGACGCTATGTTGTATTACGCTACAAAGTATGACGATATATAGATTATATGGAATTACGATATAACGCACATCGTTATGTAGTATTACGTTATATTGTGTTACTTTATAACGTATGACGTTATGTATTATTACGATATAACGTACGACGTTATGCAGTATTACGTTATAACGTATGTCGTTATGTTGTATTACGATATAACGTACAACATTATATAGAATTACGATATAACGCACAACGTTATGTAGTATTACGTTATACCGTATTAAGTTATATTGTGTTACTTTATAACGTATGACGTTATGTATTATTACGATATAACGTACGACGTTATGCAGTATTACGTCAAAACGTATGACGCTATGTTGTAGTACGTTATAACGTATGACGCTATGTTGTATTACGCTACAAAGTATGACGATATATAGATTATATGGAATTACGATATAACGCACATCGTTATGTAGTATTACGTTATATTGTGTTACTTTATAACGTATGACGTTATGTATTATTACGATATAACGTACGACGTTATGCAGTATTACGTTATAACGTATGTCGTTATGTTGTATTACGATATAACGTACAACATTATATAGAATTACGATATAACGCACAACGTTATGTAGTATTACGTTATAACGTATGACGTTATGTTGTATTACGTTATAACGTATGACGTTATGTTGTATTACGCTACAAAGTATGACGATATATAGATTATATAGATTTACGATATAACGCACATCGTTATGTAGTATTACGTTATACCGTATTACGTTATATTGTGTTACTTTATAACGTATGACGTTATGTATTATTACGATATAACGTACGACGTTATGCAGTATTACGTTATAACGTATGTCGGTATGTTGTATTACGATATAACGTACAACATTATATAGAATTACGATATAACGCACAACGTTATGTAGTATTACGTTATACCGTATTAAGTTATATTGTGTTACTTTATAACGTATGACGTTATGTATTATTACGATATAACGTACGACGTTATGCAGTATTACGTTATAACGTATGACGCTATGTTGTATTACGTTATAACGTATGACGCTATGTTGTATTACGCTACAAAGTATGACGATATATAGATTATATAGAATTACGATATAACGCACATCGTTATGTAGTATTGCGTTATACCGTATTACGTTATATTGTGTTACTTTATAACGTATGACGTTATGTATTATTACGATATAACGTACGACGTTATGCAGTATTACGTTATAACGTATGTCGTTGTGTTGTATTACGATATAACGTACAACATTATATAGAATTACGATATAACGCACAACGTTATGTAGTATTACGTTATACCGTATTAAGATATATTGTGTTACTTTATAACGTATGACGTTATGTATTATTACGATATAACGTACGACGTTATGCAGTATTACGTCATAACGTATGACGCTATGTTGTATTACGTTATAACGTACGACGCTATGTTGTATTACGCTACAAAGTATGACGATATATAGATTATATGGAATTACGATATAACGCACATCGTTATGTAGTATTACGTTATATTGTGTTACTTTATAACGTATGACGTTATGTATTATTACGATATAACGTACGACGTTATGCAGTATTACGTTATAACGTATGTCGTTATGTTGTATTACGATATAACGTACAACATTATATAGAATTACGATATAACGCACAACGTTATGTAGTATTACATTATACCGTATTAAGTTATATTGTGTTACTTTATAACGTATGACGTTATGTATTATTACGATATAACGTACGACGTTATGCAGTATTACGTCATAACGTATGACGCTATGTTGTATTACGTTATAACGTATGACGCTATGTTGTATTACGCTACAAAGTATGACGATATATAGATTATATGGAATTACGATATAACGCACATCGTTATGTAGTATTACGTTATATTGTGTTACTTCATAACGTATGACGTTATGTATTATTACGATATAACGTACGACGTTATGCAGTATTACGTTATAACGTATGTCGTTATGTTGTATTACGATATAACGTACAACATTATATAGAATTACGATATAACGCACAACGTTATGTAGTATTACGTTATAACGTATGACGTTATGTTGTATTACGTTATAACGTATGACGTTATGTTGTATTACGCTACAAAGTATGACGATATATAGATTATATAGAATTACGATATAACGCACATCGTTATGTAGTATTACGTTATACCGTATTACGTTATACTGTGTTACTTTATAACGTATGACGTTATGTATTATTACGATATAACGTACGACGTTATGCAGTATTACGTTATAACGTATGACGTTATGTTGTATTACGCTACAAAGTATGACGATATATAGATTATATAGAATTACGATATAACGCACATCGTTATGTAGTATTACGTTATACCGTATTACGTTATATTGTGTTACTTTATAACGTATGACGTTATGTATTACTACGATATAACGCACATCGTTATGTAGTATTACGTTATACCGTATTACGTTATATTGTGTTAATTTATAACGTATGACGTTGTGTAGTGTTACGTTATAACGTATGACGTCATGTAGTATTACGTTATAACGTATGACTTCATGTGGTATTACGTTATTACGAATAACGTTATATTGTGTTACTTTATAACGTATGACGTTGTGTAGTGTTACGTTATAACGTATGACGTCATGTAGTATTACGTTATAACGTATGACTTCATGTGGTATTACGTTATTACGAATAACGTTATATTGTGTTACTGTATAACGTATGACGTTGTGTAGTGATACGTTATAACGTATGACGTTATGTTGTATTACGCTATAAAGTATGACGATATACAGTTTATATAGAATTACGATATAACGCACAACGTTATGTAGTATTACGTTATACCGTATTAAGTTATATTGTGTTACTTTATAACGTATGACGTTATGTATTATTACGATATAACGTACGACGTTATGCAGTATTACGTTATAACGTATGACGCTATGTTGTATTACGTTATAACGTATGACGCTATGTTGTATTACGCTACAAAGTATGACGATATATAGATTATATAGAATTATGATATAACGCACATCGTTATGTAGTATTACGTTATACCGTATTACGTTATATTGTGTTACTTTATAACGTATGACGTTATGTATTATTACGATATAACGTACGACGTTATGCAGTATTACGTTATAACGTATGTCGTTATGTTGTACTACGATATAACGTACAACATTATATAGAATTACGATATAACGCACAACGTTATGTAGTATTACGTTATACCGTATTAAGTTATATTGTGTTACTTTATAACGTATGGCGTTATGTATTATTACGATATAACGTACGACGTTATGCAGTATTACGTTATAACGTATGACGCTATGTTGTATTACGTTATAACGTATGACGCTATGTTGTATTACGCTACAAAGTATGACGATATATAGATTATATAGAATTACGATATAACGCACATCGTTATGTAGTATTACGTTATACCGTATTACGTTATATTGTGTTACTTTATAACGTATGACGTTATGTATTATTACGATATAACGTACGACGTTATGCAGTATTACGTTATAACGTATGTCGTTATATTGTATTACGATATAACGTACAACATTATATAGAATTACGGTATAACGCACAACGTTATGTAGTATTACGTTATACCGTATTAAGATATATTGTGTTACTTTATAACGTATGACGTTATGTATTATTACGATATAACGTACGACGTTATGCAGTATTACGTCATAACGTATGACGCTATGTTGTATTACGTTATAACGTATGACGCTATGTTGTATTACGCTACAAAGTATGACGATATATAGATTATATGGAATTACGATATAACGCACATCGTTATGTAGTATTACGTTATATTGTGTTACTTTATAACGTATGACGTTATGTATTATTACGATATAACGTACGACGTTATGCAGTATTACGTTATAACGTATGTCGGTATGTTGTATTACGATATAACGTACAACATTATATAGAATTACGATATAACGCACAACGTTATGTAGTATTACGTTATAGCGAATGACGATATGTAGTATTACGTTATAACGTATGACGTCATGTGGTATTAAGTTATTACGAATAACGTTATATTGTGTTACTTTATAACGTATGACGTTATGTTGTATTACGTTATGACGTATGACGTAATGTTGTATTACGCTATAGCGAATGACGACATGTAGTATTACGTTATAACGTATGACGTAATGTAGTACTAGAATATAACGTATGACGTTACGCAGTATTACGTTATAACGTATGACGTTATGTTGTATTACGTTATCACGTATGACGTTATGTTGTATTACGCTACAAAGTATGACGATATATAGATTATATAGAATTACGATATAACGCACATCGCTATGTAGTATTACGTTATACCGTATTACGTTATATTGTGTTACTTTATAACGTATGACGTTATGTATTATTACGATATAACGTACGACGTTATGCAGTATTACGTTATAACGTATGTCGGTATGTTGTATTACGATATAACGTACAACATTATATAGAATTACGATATAACGCACAACGTTATGTAGTATTACGTTATACCGTATTAAGTTATATTGTGTTACTTCATAACGTATGACGTTATGTATTATTACGATATAACGTACGACGTTATGCAGTATTACGTTATAACGTATGACGCTATGTTGTATTACGTTATAACGTATGACGCTATGTTGTATTACGCTACAAAGTATGACGATATATAGATTATATAGAATTATGATATAACGCACATCGTTATGTAGTATTACGTTATACCGTATTACGTTATATTGTGTTACTTTATAACGTATGACGTTATGTATTATTACGATATAACATACGACGTTATGCAGTATTACGTTATAACGTATGTCGTTATGTTGTACTACGATATAACGTACAACATTATATAGAATTACGATATAACGCACAACGTTATGTAGTATTACGTTATACCGTATTAAGTTATATTGTGTTACTTTATAACGTATGGCGTTATGTATTATTACGATATAACGTACGACGTTATGCAGTATTACGTTATAACGTATGACGCTATGTTGTATTACGTTATAACGTATGACGCTATGTTGTATTACGCTACAAAGTATGACGATATATAGATTATATAGAATTACGATATAACGCACATCGTTATGTAGTATTACGTTATACCGTATTACGTTATATTGTGTTACTTTATAACTTATGACGTTATGTATTATTACGATATAACGTACGACGTTATGCAGTATTACGTTATAACGTATGTCGTTATGTTGTATTACGATATAACGTACAACATTATATAGAATTACGATATAACGCACAACGTTATGTAGTATTACGTTATACCGTATTAAGTTATATTGTGTTACTTTATAACGTATGACGTTATGTATTATTACGATATAACGTACGACGTTATGCAGTATTACGTCATAACGTATGACGCTATGTTGTATTACGTTATAACGTATGACGCTATGTTGTATTACGCTACAAAGTATGACGATATATAGATTATATGGAATTACGATATAACGCACATCGTTATGTAGTATTACGTTATATTGTGTTACTTTATAACGTATGACGTTATGTATTATTACGATATAACGTACGACGTTATGCAGTATTACGTTATAACGTATGACGCTATGTTGTATTACGTTATAACGTATGACGCTATGTTGTATTACGCTACAAAGTATGACGATATATAGATTATATAGAATTATGATATAACGCACATCGTTATGTAGTATTACGTTATACCGTATTACGTTATATTGTGTTACTTTATAACGTATGACGTTATGTATTATTACGATATAACATACGACGTTATGCAGTATTACGTTATAACGTATGTCGTTATGTTGTACTACGATATAACGTACAACATTATATAGAATTACGATATAACGCACAACGTTATGTAGTATTACGTTATACCGTATTAAGTTATATTGTGTTACTTTATAACGTATGGCGTTATGTATTATTACGATATAACGTACGACGTTATGCAGTATTACGTTATAACGTATGACGCTATGTTGTATTACGTTATAACGTATGACGCTATGTTGTATTACGCTACAAAGTATGACGATATATAGATTATATAGAATTACGATATAACGCACATCGTTATGTAGTATTACGTTATACCGTATTAAGTTATATTGTGTTACTTTATAACGTATGACGTTATGTATTATTACGATATAACGTACGACGTTATGCAGTATTACGTTATAACGTATGTCGTTATGTTGTATTACGATATAACGTACAACATTATATAGAATTACGATATAACGCACAACGTTATGTAGTATTACGTTATACCGTATTAAGTTATATTGTGTTAATTTATAACGTATGACGTTATGTATTATTACGATATAACGTACGACGTTATGCAGTATTACGTCATAACGTATGACGCTATGTTGTATTACGTTATAACGTATGACGCTATGTTGTATTACGCTACAAAGTATGACGATATATAGATTATATGGAATTACGATATAACGCACATCGTTATGTAGTATTACGTTATATTGTGTTACTTTATAACGTATGACGTTATGTATTATTACGATATAACGTACGACGTTATGCAGTATTACGTTATAACGTATGTCGTTATGTTGTATTACGATATAACGTACAACATTATATAGAATTACGATATAACGCACAACGTTATGTAGTATTACGTTATAACGTATGACGTCATGTGGTATTAAGTTATTACGAATAACGTTATATTGTGTTACTTTATAACGTATGACGTTACGCAGTATTACGTTATAACGTATGACGTTATGTTGTATTACGTTATAACGTATGACGTTATGTTGTATTACGCTACAAAGTATGACGATATATAGATTATATAGAATTACGATATAACGCACATCGTTATGTAGTATTACGTTATACCGTATTACGTTATATTGTGTTACTTTATAACGTATGACGTTATGTATTATTACGATATAACGTACGACGTTATGCAGTATTACGTTATAACGTATGTCGCTATGTTGTATTACGATATAACGTACAACATTATATAGAATTACGATATAACGCACAACGTTATGTAGTATTACGTTATACCGTATTAAGATATATTGTGTTACTTTATAACGTATGACGTTATGTATTATTACGATATAACGTACGACGTTATGCAGTATTACGTCATAACGTATGACGCTATGTTGTATTACGTTATAACGTAAGACGCTATGTTGTATTACGCTACAAAGTATGACGATATATAGATTATATGGAATTACGATATAACGCACATCGTTATGTAGTATTACGTTATATTGTGTTACTTTATAACGTATGACGTTATGTATTATTACGATATAACGTACGACGTTATGCAGTATTACGTTATAACGTATGTCGGTATGTTGTATTACGATATAACGTACAACATTATATAGAATTACGATATAACGCACAACGTTATGTAGTATTACGTTATACCGTATTAAGTTATATTGTGTTACTTTATAACGTATGACGTTATGTATTATTACGATATAACGTACGACGTTATGCAGTATTACGTTATAACGTATGACGCTATGTTGTATTACGTTATAACGTATGACGCTATGTTGTATTACGCTACAAAGTATGACGATATATAGATTATATAGAATTACGATATAACGCACATCGTTATGTAGTATTGCGTTATACCGTATTACGTTATATTGTGTTACTTTATAACGTATGACGTTATGTATTATTACGATATAACGTACGACGTTATGCAGTATTACGTTATAACGTATGTCGTTGTGTTGTATTACGATATAACGTACAACATTATATAGAATTACGATATAACGCACAACGTTATGTAGTATTACGTTATACCGTATTAAGATATATTGTGTTACTTTATAACGTATGACGTTATGTATTATTACGATATAACGTACGACGTTATGCAGTATTACGTCATAACGTATGACGCTATGTTGTATTACGTTATAACGTATGACGCTATGTTGTATTACGCTACAAAGTATGACGATATATAGATTATATGGAATTACGATATAACGCACATCGTTATGTAGTATTACGTTATATTGTGTTACTTTATAACGTATGACGTTATGTATTATTACGATATAACGTACGACGTTATGCAGTATTACGTTATAACGTATGTCGTTATGTTGTATTACGATATAACGTACAACATTATATAGAATTACGATATAACGCACAACGTTATGTAGTATTACATTATACCGTATTAAGTTATATTGTGTTACTTTATAACGTATGACGTTATGTATTATTACGATATAACGTACGACGTTATGCAGTATTACGTCATAACGTATGACGCTATGTTGTATTACGTTATAACGTATGACGCTATGTTGTATTACGCTACAAAGTATGACGATATATAGATTATATGGAATTACGATATAACGCACATCGTTATGTAGTATTACGTTATATTGTGTTACTTCATAACGTATGACGTTATGTATTATTACGATATAACGTACGACGTTATGCAGTATTACGTTATAACGTATGTCGTTATGTTGTATTACGATATAACGTACAACATTATATAGAATTACGATATAACGCACAACGTTATGTAGTATTACGTTATAACGTATGACGTTATGTTGTATTACGTTATAACGTATGACGTTATGTTGTATTACGCTACAAAGTATGACGATATATAGATTATATAGAATTACGATATAACGCACATCGTTATGTAGTATTACGTTATACCGTATTACGTTATACTGTGTTACTTTATAACGTATGACGTTATGTATTATTACGATATAACGTACGACGTTATGCAGTATTACGTTATAACGTATGACGTTATGTTGTATTACGCTACAAAGTATGACGATATATAGATTATATAGAATTACGATATAACGCACATCGTTATGTAGTATTACGTTATACCGTATTACGTTATATTGTGTTACTTTATAACGTATGACGTTATGTATTACTACGATATAACGCACATCGTTATGTAGTATTACGTTATACCGTATTACGTTATATTGTGTTAATTTATAACGTATGACGTTGTGTAGTGTTACGTTATAACGTATGACGTCATGTAGTATTACGTTATAACGTATGACTTCATGTGGTATTACGTTATTACGAATAACGTTATATTGTGTTACTTTATAACGTATGACGTTGTGTAGTGTTACGTTATAACGTATGACGTCATGTAGTATTACGTTATAACGTATGACTTCATGTGGTATTACGTTATTACGAATAACGTTATATTGTGTTACTGTATAACGTATGACGTTGTGTAGTGATACGTTATAACGTATGACGTTATGTTGTATTACGCTATAAAGTATGACGATATACAGTTTATATAGAATTACGATATAACGCACAACGTTATGTAGTATTACGTTATACCGTATTAAGTTATATTGTGTTACTTTATAACGTATGACGTTATGTATTATTACGATATAACGTACGACGTTATGCAGTATTACGTTATAACGTATGACGCTATGTTGTATTACGTTATAACGTATGACGCTATGTTGTATTACGCTACAAAGTATGACGATATATAGATTATATAGAATTATGATATAACGCACATCGTTATGTAGTATTACGTTATACCGTATTACGTTATATTGTGTTACTTTATAACGTATGACGTTATGTATTATTACGATATAACGTACGACGTTATGCAGTATTACGTTATAACGTATGTCGTTATGTTGTACTACGATATAACGTACAACATTATATAGAATTACGATATAACGCACAACGTTATGTAGTATTACGTTATACCGTATTAAGTTATATTGTGTTACTTTATAACGTATGGCGTTATGTATTATTACGATATAACGTACGACGTTATGCAGTATTACGTTATAACGTATGACGCTATGTTGTATTACGTTATAACGTATGACGCTATGTTGTATTACGCTACAAAGTATGACGATATATAGATTATATAGAATTACGATATAACGCACATCGTTATGTAGTATTACGTTATACCGTATTACGTTATATTGTGTTACTTTATAACGTATGACGTTATGTATTATTACGATATAACGTACGACGTTATGCAGTATTACGTTATAACGTATGTCGTTATATTGTATTACGATATAACGTACAACATTATATAGAATTACGGTATAACGCACAACGTTATGTAGTATTACGTTATACCGTATTAAGATATATTGTGTTACTTTATAACGTATGACGTTATGTATTATTACGATATAACGTACGACGTTATGCAGTATTACGTCATAACGTATGACGCTATGTTGTATTACGTTATAACGTATGACGCTATGTTGTATTACGCTACAAAGTATGACGATATATAGATTATATGGAATTACGATATAACGCACATCGTTATGTAGTATTACGTTATATTGTGTTACTTTATAACGTATGACGTTATGTATTATTACGATATAACGTACGACGTTATGCAGTATTACGTTATAACGTATGTCGGTATGTTGTATTACGATATAACGTACAACATTATATAGAATTACGATATAACGCACAACGTTATGTAGTATTACGTTATAGCGAATGACGATATGTAGTATTACGTTATAACGTATGACGTCATGTGGTATTAAGTTATTACGAATAACGTTATATTGTGTTACTTTATAACGTATGACGTTATGTTGTATTACGTTATGACGTATGACGTAATGTTGTATTACGCTATAGCGAATGACGACATGTAGTATTACGTTATAACGTATGACGTAATGTAGTACTAGAATATAACGTATGACGTTACGCAGTATTACGTTATAACGTATGACGTTATGTTGTATTACGTTATCACGTATGACGTTATGTTGTATTACGCTACAAAGTATGACGATATATAGATTATATAGAATTACGATATAACGCACATCGCTATGTAGTATTACGTTATACCGTATTACGTTATATTGTGTTACTTTATAACGTATGACGTTATGTATTATTACGATATAACGTACGACGTTATGCAGTATTACGTTATAACGTATGTCGGTATGTTGTATTACGATATAACGTACAACATTATATAGAATTACGATATAACGCACAACGTTATGTAGTATTACGTTATACCGTATTAAGTTATATTGTGTTACTTCATAACGTATGACGTTATGTATTATTACGATATAACGTACGACGTTATGCAGTATTACGTTATAACGTATGACGCTATGTTGTATTACGTTATAACGTATGACGCTATGTTGTATTACGCTACAAAGTATGACGATATATAGATTATATAGAATTATGATATAACGCACATCGTTATGTAGTATTACGTTATACCGTATTACGTTATATTGTGTTACTTTATAACGTATGACGTTATGTATTATTACGATATAACATACGACGTTATGCAGTATTACGTTATAACGTATGTCGTTATGTTGTACTACGATATAACGTACAACATTATATAGAATTACGATATAACGCACAACGTTATGTAGTATTACGTTATACCGTATTAAGTTATATTGTGTTACTTTATAACGTATGGCGTTATGTATTATTACGATATAACGTACGACGTTATGCAGTATTACGTTATAACGTATGACGCTATGTTGTATTACGTTATAACGTATGACGCTATGTTGTATTACGCTACAAAGTATGACGATATATAGATTATATAGAATTACGATATAACGCACATCGTTATGTAGTATTACGTTATACCGTATTACGTTATATTGTGTTACTTTATAACGTATGACGTTATGTATTATTACGATATAACGTACGACGTTATGCAGTATTACGTTATAACGTATGTCGTTATGTTGTATTACGATATAACGTACAACATTATATAGAATTACGATATAACGCACAACGTTATGTAGTATTACGTTATACCGTATTAAGTTATATTGTGTTACTTTATAACGTATGACGTTATGTATTATTACGATATAACGTACGACGTTATGCAGTATTACGTCATAACGTATGACGCTATGTTGTATTACGTTATAACGTATGACGCTATGTTGTATTACGCTACAAAGTATGACGATATATAGATTATATGGAATTACGATATAACGCACATCGTTATGTAGTATTACGTTATATTGTGTTACTTTATAACGTATGACGTTATGTATTATTACGATATAACGTACGACGTTATGCAGTATTACGTTATAACGTATGACGCTATGTTGTATTACGTTATAACGTATGACGCTATGTTGTATTACGCTACAAAGTATGACGATATATAGATTATATAGAATTATGATATAACGCACATCGTTATGTAGTATTACGTTATACCGTATTACGTTATATTGTGTTACTTTATAACGTATGACGTTATGTATTATTACGATATAACATACGACGTTATGCAGTATTACGTTATAACGTATGTCGTTATGTTGTACTACGATATAACGTACAACATTATATAGAATTACGATATAACGCACAACGTTATGTAGTATTACGTTATACCGTATTAAGTTATATTGTGTTACTTTATAACGTATGGCGTTATGTATTATTACGATATAACGTACGACGTTATGCAGTATTACGTTATAACGTATGTCGTTATGTTGTATTACGTTATAACGTATGACGCTATGTTGTATTACGCTACAAAGTATGACGATATATAGATTATATAGAATTACGATATAACGCACATCGTTATGTAGTATTACGTTATACCGTATTACGTTATATTGTGTTACTTTATAACGTATGACGTTATGTATTATTACGATATAACGTACGACGTTATGCAGTATTACGTTATAACGTATGTCGTTATGTTGTATTACGATATAACGTACAACATTATATAGAATTACGATATAACGCACAACGTTATGTAGTATTACGTTATACCGTATTAAGTTATATTGTGTTACTTTATAACGTATGACGTTATGTATTATTACGATATAACGTACGACGTTATGCAGTATTACGTCATAACGTATGACGCTATGTTGTATTACGTTATAACGTATGACGCTATGTTGTATTACGCTACAAAGTATGACGATATATAGATTATATGGAATTACGATATAACGCACATCGTTATGTAGTATTACGTTATATTGTGTTACTTTATAACGTATGACGTTATGTATTATTACGATATAACGTACGACGTTATGCAGTATTACGTTATAACGTATGTCGTTATGTTGTATTACGATATAACGTACAACATTATATAGAATTACGATATAACGCACAACGTTATGTAGTATTACGTTATAACGTATGACGTCATGTGGTATTAAGTTATTACGAATAACGTTATATTGTGTTACTTTATAACGTATGACGTTACGCAGTATTACGTTATAACGTATGACGTTATGTTGTATTACGTTATAACGTATGACGTTATGTTGTATTACGCTACAAAGTATGACGATATATAGATTATATAGAATTACGATATAACGCACATCGTTATGTAGTATTACGTTATACCGTATTACGTTATATTGTGTTACTTTATAACGTATGACGTTATGTATTATTACGATATAACGTACGACGTTATGCAGTATTACGTTATAACGTATGTCGCTATGTTGTATTACGATATAACGTACAACATTATATAGAATTACGATATAACGCACAACGTTATGTAGTATTACGTTATACCGTATTAAGATATATTGTGTTACTTTATAACGTATGACGTTATGTATTATTACGATATAACGTACGACGTTATGCAGTATTACGTCATAACGTATGACGCTATGTTGTATTACGTTATAACGTAAGACGCTATGTTGTATTACGCTACAAAGTATGACGATATATAGATTATATGGAATTACGATATAACGCACATCGTTATGTAGTATTACGTTATATTGTGTTACTTTATAACGTATGACGTTATGTATTATTACGATATAACGTACGACGTTATGCAGTATTACGTTATAACGTATGTCGGTATGTTGTATTACGATATAACGTACAACATTATATAGAATTACGATATAACGCACAACGTTATGTAGTATTACGTTATAGCGAATGACGATATGTAGTATTACGTTATAACGTATGACGTCATGTGGTATTAAGTTATTACGAATAACGTTATATTGTGTTACTTTATAACGTATGACGTTATGTTGTATTACGTTATGACGTATGACGTAATGTTGTATTACGCTATAGCGAATGACGACATGTAGTATTACGTTATAACGTATGACGTAATGTAGTACTAGAATATAACGTATGACGTTACGCAGTATTACGTTATAACGTATGACGTTATGTTGTATTACGTTATAACGTATGACGTTATGTTGTATTACGCTACAAAGTATGACGATATATAGATTATATAGAATTACGATATAACGCACATCGCTATGTAGTATTACGTTATACCGTATTACGTTATATTGTGTTACTTTATAACGTATGACGTTATGTATTATTACGATATAACGTACGACGTTATGCAGTATTACGTTATAACGTATGTCGGTATGTTGTATTACGATATAACGTACAACATTATATAGAATTACGATATAACGCACAACGTTATGTAGTATTACGTTATACCGTATTAAGTTATATTGTGTTACTTCATAACGTATGACGTTATGTATTATTACGATATAACGTACGACGTTATGCAGTATTACGTTATAACGTATGACGCTATGTTGTATTACGTTATAACGTATGACGCTATGTTGTATTACGCTACAAAGTATGACGATATATAGATTATATAGAATTATGATATAACGCACATCGTTATGTAGTATTACGTTATACCGTATTACGTTATATTGTGTTACTTTATAACGTATGACGTTATGTATTATTACGTTATAACATACGACGTTATGCAGTATTACGTTATAACGTATGTCGTTATGTTGTACTACGATATAACGTACAACATTATATAGAATTACGATATAACGCACAACGTTATGTAGTATTACGTTATACCGTATTAAGTTATATTGTGTTACTTTATAACGTATGGCGTTATGTATTATTACGATATAACGTACGACGTTATGCAGTATTACGTTATAACGTATGACGCTATGTTGTATTACGTTATAACGTATGACGCTATGTTGTATTACGCTACAAAGTATGACGATATATAGATTATATAGAATTACGATATAACGCACATCGTTATGTAGTATTACGTTATACCGTATTACGTTATATTGTGTTACTTTATAACGTATGACGTTATGTATTATTACGATATAACGTACGACGTTATGCAGTATTACGTTATAACGTATGTCGTTACGTTGTATTACGATATAACGTACAACATTATATAGAATTACGATATAACGCACAACGTTATGTAGTATTACGTTATAACGTATGACGTTATGTTGTATTACGTTATAACGTATGACGTTATGTTGTATTACGCTACAAAGTATGACGATATATAGATTATATAGAATTACGATATAACGCACATCGTTATGTAGTATTACGTTATACCTTATTACGTTATACTGTGTTACTTTATAACGTATGACGTTATGTATTATTACGATATAACGTACGACGTTATGCAGTATTACGTTATAACGTATGACGTTATGTTGTATTACGCTACAAAGTATGACGATATATAGATTATATAGAATTACGATATAACGCACATCGTTATGTAGTATTACGTTATACCGTATTACGTTATATTGTGTTACTTTATAACGTATGACGTTATGTATTACTACGATATAACGCACATCGTTATGTAGTATTACGTTATACCGTATTACGTTATATTGTGTTAATTTATAACGTATGACGTTGTGTAGTGTTACGTTATAACGTATGACGTCATGTAGTATTACGTTATAACGTATGACTTCATGTGGTATTACGTTATTACGAATAACGTTATATTGTGTTACTTTATAACGTATGACGTTGTGTAGTGTTACGTTATAACGTATGACGTCATGTAGTATTACGTTATAACGTATGACTTCATGTGGTATTACGTTATTACGAATAACGTTATATTGTGTTACTGTATAACGTATGACGTTGTGTAGTGATACGTTATAACGTATGACGTTATGTTGTATTACGCTATAAAGTATGACGATATACAGTTTATATAGAATTACGATATAACGCACAACGTTATGTAGTATTACGTTATACCGTATTAAGTTATATTGTGTTACTTTATAACGTATGACGTTATGTATTATTACGATATAACGTACGACGTTATGCAGTATTACGTTATAACGTATGACGCTATGTTGTATTACGTTATAACGTATGACGCTATGTTGTATTACGCTACAAAGTATGACGATATATAGATTATATAGAATTATGATATAACGCACATCGTTATGTAGTATTACGTTATACCGTATTACGTTATATTGTGTTACTTTATAACGTATGACGTTATGTATTATTACGATATAACGTACGACGTTATGCAGTATTACGTTATAACGTATGTCGTTATGTTGTACTACGATATAACGTACAACATTATATAGAATTACGATATAACGCACAACGTTATGTAGTATTACGTTATACCGTATTAAGTTATATTGTGTTACTTTATAACGTATGGCGTTATGTATTATTACGATATAACGTACGACGTTATGCAGTATTACGTTATAACGTATGACGCTATGTTGTATTACGTTATAACGTATGACGCTATGTTGTATTACGCTACAAAGTATGACGATATATAGATTATATAGAATTACGATATAACGCACATCGTTATGTAGTATTACGTTATACCGTATTACGTTATATTGTGTTACTTTATAACGTATGACGTTATGTATTATTACGATATAACGTACGACGTTATGCAGTATTACGTTATAACGTATGTCGTTATGTTGTATTACGATATAACGTACAACATTATATAGAATTACGATATAACGCACAACGTTATGTAGTATTACGTTATACCGTATTAAGATATATTGTGTTACTTTATAACGTATGACGTTATGTATTATTACGATATAACGTACGACGTTATGCAGTATTACGTCATAACGTATGACGCTATGTTGTATTACGTTATAACGTATGACGCTATGTTGTATTACGCTACAAAGTATGACGATATATAGATTATATGGAATTACGATATAACGCACATCGTTATGTAGTATTACGTTATATTGTGTTACTTTATAACGTATGACGTTATGTATTATTACGATATAACGTACGACGTTATGCAGTATTACGTTATAACGTATGTCGGTATGTTGTATTACGATATAACGTACAACATTATATAGAATTACGATATAACGCACAACGTTATGTAGTATTACGTTATAGCGAATGACGATATGTAGTATTACGTTATAACGTATGACGTCATGTGGTATTAAGTTATTACGAATAACGTTATATTGTGTTACTTTATAACGTATGACGTTATGTTGTATTACGTTATGACGTATGACGTAATGTTGTATTACGCTATAGCGAATGACGACATGTAGTATTACGTTATAACGTATGACGTAATGTAGTACTAGAATATAACGTATGACGTTACGCAGTATTACGTTATAACGTATGACGTTATGTTGTATTACGTTATAACGTATGACGTTATGTTGTATTACGCTACAAAGTATGACGATATATAGATTATATAGAATTACGATATAACGCACATCGCTATGTAGTATTACGTTATACCGTATTACGTTATATTGTGTTACTTTATAACGTATGACGTTATGTATTATTACGATATAACGTACGACGTTATGCAGTATTACGTTATAACGTATGTCGGTATGTTGTATTACGATATAACGTACAACATTATATAGAATTACGATATAACGCACAACGTTATGTAGTATTACGTTATACCGTATTAAGTTATATTGTGTTACTTCATAACGTATGACGTTATGTATTATTACGATATAACGTACGACGTTATGCAGTATTACGTTATAACGTATGACGCTATGTTGTATTACGTTATAACGTATGACGCTATGTTGTATTACGCTACAAAGTATGACGATATATAGATTATATAGAATTATGATATAACGCACATCGTTATGTAGTATTACGTTATACCGTATTACGTTATATTGTGTTACTTTATAACGTATGACGTTATGTATTATTACGATATAACATACGACGTTATGCAGTATTACGTTATAACGTATGTCGTTATGTTGTACTACGATATAACGTACAACATTATATAGAATTACGATATAACGCACAACGTTATGTAGTATTACGTTATACCGTATTAAGTTATATTGTGTTACTTTATAACGTATGGCGTTATGTATTATTACGATATAACGTACGACGTTATGCAGTATTACGTTATAACGTATGACGCTATGTTGTATTACGTTATAACGTATGACGCTATGTTGTATTACGCTACAAAGTATGACGATATATAGATTATATAGAATTACGATATAACGCACATCGTTATGTAGTATTACGTTATACCGTATTACGTTATATTGTGTTACTTTATAACGTATGACGTTATGTATTATTACGATATAACGTACGACGTTATGCAGTATTACGTTATAACGTATGTCGTTATGTTGTATTACGATATAACGTACAACATTATATAGAATTACGATATAACGCACAACGTTATGTAGTATTACGTTATACCGTATTAAGTTATATTGTGTTACTTTATAACGTATGACGTTATGTATTATTACGATATAACGTACGACGTTATGCAGTATTACGTCATAACGTATGACGCTATGTTGTATTACGTTATAACGTATGACGCTATGTTGTATTACGCTACAAAGTATGACGATATATAGATTATATGGAATTACGATATAACGCACATCGTTATGTAGTATTACGTTATATTGTGTTACTTTATAACGTATGACGTTATGTATTATTACGATATAACGTACGACGTTATGCAGTATTACGTTATAACGTATGTCGTTATGTTGTATTACGATATAACGTACAACATTATATAGAATTACGATATAACGCACAACGTTATGTAGTATTACGTTATAACGTATGACGTCATGTGGTATTAAGTTATTACGAATAACGTTATATTGTGTTACTTTATAACGTATGACGTTACGCAGTATTACGTTATAACGTATGACGTTATGTTGTATTACGTTATAACGTATGACGTTATGTTGTATTACGCTACAAAGTATGACGATATATAGATTATATAGAATTACGATATAACGCACATCGTTATGTAGTATTACGTTATACCGTATTACGTTAAATTGTGTTACTTTATAACGTATGACGTTATGTATTATTACGATATAACGTACGACGTTGTGCAGTATTACGTTATAACGTATGTCGTTATGTTGTATTACGATATAACGTACAACATTATATAGAATTACGATATAACGCACAACGTTATGTAGTATTACGTTATAACGTATGACGTCATGTGGTATTAAGTTATTACGAATAACGTTATATTGTGTTACTTTATAACGTATGACGTTACGCAGTATTACGTTATAACGTATGACGTTATGTTGTATTACGTTATAACGTATGACGTTATGTTGTATTACGCTACAAAGTATGACGATATATAGATTATATAGAATTACGATATAACGCACATCGTTATGTAGTATTACGTTATACCGTATTACGTTATATTGTGTTACTTTATAACGTATGACGTTATGTATTATTACGATATAACGTACGACGTTATGCAGTATTACGTTATAACGTATGTCGTTATGTTGTATTACGATATAACGTACAACATTATATAGAATTACGATATAACGCACAACGTTATGTAGTATTACGTTATACCGTATTACGTTATATTGTGTTACTTTATAACGTATGACGTTATGTATTATTACGATATAACGTACGACGTTATGCAGTATTACGTTATAACGTATGACGCTATGTTGTATTACGCTACAAAGTATGACGATATATAGATTATATAGAATTACGATATAACGCACATCGTTATGTAGTATTACGTTATACCGTATTACGTTATATTGTGTTACTTTATAACGTATGACGTTATGTATTATTACATTATAACGTACGACGTTATGCAGTATTACGTTATAACGTATGTCGTTATGTTGTATTACGATATAACGTGCAACATTATATAGAATTACGATATAACGCACAACGTTATGTAGTATTACGTTATAACGTATGTCGTTATGTTGTATTACGTTATAACGTATGACGTTATGTTGTATTACGCTACAAAGTATGACGATATATAGATTATATAGAATTACGATATAACGCACATCGTTATGTAGTATTACGTTATACCGTATTACGTTATATTGTTTTACTTTATAACGTATGACGTTATGTATTATTACGATATAACGTACGACGTTGTGCAGTATTACGTTATAACGTATGTCGTTATGTTGTATTACGATATAACGTACAACATTATATAGAATTACGATATAACGCACAACGTTATGTAGTATTACGTTATACCGTTTTACGTTATATTGTGTTACTTTATAACGTATGACGTTATGTATTATTACGATATAACGTACGACGTTATGCAGTATTACGTTATAACTTATGACGCTATGTTGTATTACGCTACAAAGTATGACGATATATAGATTATATAGAATTACGATATAACGCACATCGTTATGTAGTATTACGTTATACCGTATTACGTTATATTGTGTTACTTTATAACGTATGACGTTATGTATTATTACGATATAACGTACGACGTTATGCAGTATTACGTTATAACGTATGTCGTTATGTTGTATTACGATATAACGTGCAACATTATATAGAATTACGATATAACGCACAACGTTATGTAGTATTACGTTATAACGTATGTCGTTATGTTGTATTACGTTATAACGTATGACGTTATGTTGTATTACGCTACAAAGTATGACGATATATAGATTATATAGAATTACGATATAACGCACAACGTTATGTAGCATTACGTTATACCGTATTAAGTTATATTGTGTTACTTTATAACGTATGACGTTATGTATTATTACGATATAACGTACGACGTTATGCAGTATTACGTTATAACGTATGTCGTTATGTTGTATTACGATATAACGTACAACATTATATAGAATTACGATATAACGCACAACGTTATGTAGTATTACGTTATAACGTATGACGTTATGTTGTATTACGTTATAACGTATGTCGTTATGTTGTATTACGATATAACGTACAACATTATATAGAATTACGATATAACACACAACGTTATGTAGTATTACGTTATAGCGAATGACGATATGTAGTATTACGTTATAACGTATGACGTCATGTGGTATTAAGTTATTACGAATAACGTTATATTGTGTTACTTTATAACGTATGACGTTACGCAGTATTACGTTATAACGTATGACGTTATGTTGTATTACGTTATACCGTATTACGTTATATTGTGTTACTTTATGACGTATGACGTTATGTATTATTACGATATAACGTACGACGTTATGCAGTATTACGTTATAACGTATGTCGGTATGTTGTATTACGATATAACGTACAGCATTATATAGAATTACGATATAACGCACAACGTTATGTAGTATTACGTGATACCGTATTAAGTTATATTGTGTTACTTTATAACGTATGACGTTATGTATTATTACGATATAACGTACGACGTTATGCAGTATTACGTTATAACGTATGACGCTATGTTGTATTACGTTATAACGTATGACGCTATGTTTTATTACGCTACAAAGTATGACGATATATAGATTATATAGAATTACGATATAACGCACATCGTTATGTAGTATTACGTTATACCGTATTACGTTATATTGTGTTACTTTATAACGTATGACGTTATGTATTATTACGATATAACGTACGACGTTATGCAGTATTACGTTATAACGTATGTCGTTATGTTGTATTACGATATAACGTGCAACATTATATAGAATTACGATATAACGCACAACGTTATGTAGTATTACGTTATAACGTATGTCGTTATGTTGTATTACGTTATAACGTATGACGTTATGTTGTATTACGCTACAAAGTATGACGATATATAGATTATATAGAATTACGATATAACGCACATCGTTATGTAGTATTACGTTATACCGTATTACGTTATATTGTGTTACTTTATAACGTATGACGTTATGTATTATTACGATATAACGTACGACGTTATGCAGTATTACGTTATAACGTATGTCGTTATGTTGTATTACGATATAACGTACAACATTATATAGAATTACGATATAACGCACAACGTTATGTAGTATTACGTTATACCGTATTAAGTTATATTGTGTTACTTTATAACGTATGACGTTATGTATTATTACGATATAACGTACGACGTTATGCAGTATTACGTTATAACGTATGTCGTTATGTTGTATTACGATATAACGTACAACATTATATAGAATTACGATATAACGCACAACGTTATGTAGTATTACGTTATAACGTATGACGTTATGTTGTATTACGTTATAACGTATGTCGTTATGTTGTATTACGATATAACGTACAACATTATATAGAATTACGATATAACGCACAACGTTATGTAGTATTACGTTATAGCGAATGACGATATGTAGTATTACGTTATAACGTATGACGTCATGTGGTATTAAGTTATTACGAATAACGTTATATTGTGTTACTTTATAACGTATGACGTTACGCAGTATTACGTTATAACGTATGACGTTATGTTGTATTACGTTATACCGTATTACGTTATATTGTGTTACTTTATAACGTATGACGTTATGTATTATTACGATATAACGTACGACGTTATGCAGTATTACGTTATAACGTATGTCGGTATGTTGTATTACGATATAACGTACAACATTATATAGAATTACGATATAACGCACAACGTTATGTAGTATTACGTTATACCGTATTAAGTTATATTGTGTTACTTTATAACGTATGACGTTATGTATTATTACGATATAACGTACGACGTTATGCAGTATTACGTTATAACGTATGACGCTATGTTGTATTACGTTATAACGTATGACGCTATGTTGTATTACGCTACAAAGTATGACGATATATAGATTATATAGAATTACGATATAACGCACATCGTTATGTAGTATTACGTTATACCGTATTACGTTATATTGTGTTACTTTATAACGTATGACGTTATGTATTATTACGATATAACGTACGACGTTATGCAGTATTACGTTATAACGTATGTCGTTATGTTGTACTACGATATAACGTACAACATTATATAGAATTACGATATAACGCACAACGTTATGTAGTATTACGTTATACCGTATTAAGTTATATTGTGTTACTTTATAACGTATGACGTTATGTATTATTACGATATAACGTACGACGTTATGCAGTATTACGTTATAACGTATGACGCTATGTTGTATTACGTTATAACGTATGACGCTATGTTGTATTACGCTACAAAGTATGACGATATATAGATTATATAGAATTACGATATAACGCACATCGTTATGTAGTATTACGTTATACCGTATTACGTTATATTGTGTTACTTTATAACGTATGACGTTATGTATTATTACGATATAACGTACGACGTTATGCAGTATTACGTTATAACGTATGTCGTTATGTTGTATTACGATATAACGTACAACATTATATAGAATTACGATATAACGCACAACGTTATGTAGTATTACGTTATAACGTATGACGTTATGTTGTATTACGTTATAACGTATGACGTTATGTTGTATTACGCTACAAAGTATGACGATATATAGATTATATAGAATTACGATATAACGCACATCGTTATGTAGTATTACGTTATACAGTATTACGTTATACTGTGTTACTTTATAACGTATGACGTTATGTATTATTACGATATAACGTACGACGTTATGCAGTATTACGTTATAACGTATGACGTTATGTTGTATTACGCTACAAAGTATGACGATATATAGATTATATAGAATTACGATATAACGCACATCGTTATGTAGTATTACGTTATACCGTATTACGTTATATTGTGTTACTTTATAACGTATGACGTTATGTATTATTACGATATAACGCACATCGTTATGTAGTATTACGTTATACCGTATTACGTTATATTGTGTTAATTTATAACGTATGACGTTGTGTAGTGTTACGTTATAACGTATGACGTCATGTAGTATTACGTTATAACGTATGACTTCATGTGGTATTACGTTATTACGAATAACGTTATATTGTGTTACTGTATAACGTATGACGTTGTGTAGTGATACGTTATAACGTATGACGTTATGTTGTATTACGCTATAAAGTATGACGATATACAGTTTATATAGAATTACGATATAACGCACATCGTTATTTAGAATTACGTTATACCGTATGACGTTATATTGTGTTACTTTATAACGTATGACGTTATGTATTATTACGATATAACGCACAACGTTATGTAGTATTACGTTATAACGTATGTCGTTATGTTGTATTACGTTATAACGTATGACGTTATGTTGTATTACGCTACAAAGTATGACGATATATAGATTATATAGAATTACGATATAACGCACAACGTTATGTAGCATTACGTTATAGCGAATGACGATATGTTGTATTACGTTATAACGTATGACGTCATGTGGTATTACGTTATTACGAATAACGTTATATTGTGTTACTTTATAACGTATGACGTTATGTTGTATTACGTTATAACGTATGACGTAATGTTGTATTACGCTACAAAGTATGACGATATATAGATTATATAGAATTACGATATAACGCACATCGTTATGTAGTATTACGTTATACCGTATTACGTTATATTGTGTTACTTTATAACGTATGACGTCATGTAGTGTTACGTTATAACGTATGACTTCATGTGGTATTACGTTATTACGAATAACGTTATATTGTGTTACTTTATAACGTATGACGTTGTGTAGTGTTACGTTATAACGTATGACGTCATGTAGTATTACGTTATAACGTATGACTTCATGTGGTATTACGTTATTACGAATAACGTTATATTGTGTTACTGTATAACGTATGACGTTGTGTAGTGATACGTTATAACGTATGACGTTATGTTGTATTACGCTATAAAGTATGACGATATACAGTTTATATAGAATTACGATATAACGCACATCGTTATTTAGAATTACGTTATACCGTATGACGTTATATTGTGTTACTTTATAACGTATGACGTTATGTATTATTACGATATAACGCACAACGTTATGTAGTATTACGTTATAACGTATGTCGTTATGTTGTATTACGTTATAACGTATGACGTTATGTTGTATTACGCTACAAAGTATGACGATATATAGATTATATAGAATTACGATATAACGCACATCGTTATGTAGTATTACGTTATACCGTATTACGTTATATTGTGTTACTTTATAAGGTATGACGTTATGTATTATTACGATATAACGTACGACGTTATGCAGTATTACGTTATAACGTATGTCGTTATGTTGTATTACGATATAACGTACAACATTATATAGAATTACGATATAACGCACAACGTTATGTAGTATTACGTTATACCGTATTAAGTTATATTGTGTTACTTTATAACGTATGACGTTATGTATTATTACGATATAACGTACGACGTTATGCAGTATTACGTTATAACGTATGTCGTTATGTTGTATTACGATATAACGTACAACATTATATAGAATTACGATATAACGCACAACGTTATGTAGTATTACGTTATAACGTATGACGTTATGTTGTATTACATTATAACGTATGTCGTTATGTTGTATTACGATATAACGTACAACATTATATAGAATTACGATATAACGCACAACGTTATGTAGTATTACGTTATAGCGAATGACGATATGTAGTATTACGTTATAACGTATGACGTCATGTGGTATTAAGTTATTACGAATAACGTTATATTGTGTTACTTTATAACGTATGACGTTATGTTGTATTACGTTATGACGTATGACGTAATGTTGTATTACGCTATAGCGAATGACGACATGTAGTATTACGTTATAACGTATGACGTAATGTAGTACTAGAATATAACGTATGACGTTACGCAGTATTACGTTATAACGTATGACGTTATGTTGTATTACGTTATACCGTATTACGTTATATTCTGTTACTTTATAACGTATGACGTTATGTATTATTACGATATAACGTACGACGTTATGCAGTATTACGTTATAACGTATGTCGGTATGTTGTATTACGATATAACGTACAACATTATATAGAATTACGATATAACGCACAACGTTATGTAGTATTACGTTATACCGTATTAAGTTATATTGTGTTACTTTATAACGTATGACGTTATGTATTATTACGATATAACGTACGACGTTATGCAGTATTACGTTATAACGTATGACGCTATGTTGCATTACGTTATAACGTATGACGCTATGTTGTATTACGCTACAAAGTATGACGATATATAGATTATATAGAATTACGATATAACGCACATCGTTATGTAGTATTACGTTATACCGTATTACGTTATATTGTGTTACTTTATAACGTATGACGTTATGTATTATTACGATATAACGTACGACGTTATGCAGTATTACGTTATAACGTATGT
The DNA here is from genome assembly GCF_910591885.1 of Bombus terrestris. Taxonomy (NCBI): domain Eukaryota; kingdom Metazoa; phylum Arthropoda; class Insecta; order Hymenoptera; family Apidae; genus Bombus; species Bombus terrestris. The sequence continues at coordinate 1,466,106 of NW_025963558.1, forward strand.
CGTTATGTTGTATTACGATATAACGTACAACATTATATAGAATTACGATATAACGCACAACGTTATGTAGTATTACGTTATAACGTATGACGTTATGTATTATTACGATATAACGTACGACGTTATGCAGTATTACGTTATAACGTATGTCGTTATGTTGTACTACGATATAAAGTACAACATTATATAGAATTACGATATAACGCACAACGTTATGTAGTATTACGTTATACCGTATTAAGTTATATTGTGTTACTTTATAACGTATGACGTTATGTATTATTACGATATAACGTACGACGTTATGCAGTATTACGTTATAACGTATGACGCTATGTTGTATTACGTTATAACGTATGACGCTATGTTGTATTACGCTACAAAGTATGACGATATATAGATTATATAGAATTACGATATAACGCACATCGTTATGTAGTATTACGTTATACCGTATTACGTTATATTGTGTTACTTTATAACGTATGACGTTATGTATTATTACGATATAACGTACGACGTTATGCAGTATTACGTTATAACGTATGTCGTTATGTTGTATTACGATATAACGTACAACATTATATAGAATTACGATATAACGCACAACGTTATGTAGTATTACGTTATAACGTATGACGCTATGTTGTATTACGTTATAACGTATGACGCTATGTTGTATTACGCTACAAAGTATGACGATATATAGATTATATAGAATTACGATATAACGCACATCGTTATGTAGTATTACGTTATACCGTATTACGTTATATTGTGTTACTTTATAACGTATGACGTTATGTATTATTACGATATAACGTACGACGTTATGCAGTATTACGTTATAACGTATGTCGTTATGTTGTATTACGATATAACGTGCAACATTATATAGAATTACGATATAACGCACAACGTTATGTAGTATTACGTTATAACGTATGTCGTTATGTTGTATTACGTTATAACGTATGACGTTATGTTGTATTACGCTACAAAGTATGACGATATATAGATTATATAGAATTACGATATAACGCACATCGTTATGTAGTATTACGTTATACCGTATTACGTTATATTGTGTTACTTTATAACGTATGACGTTATGTATTATTACGATATAACGTACGACGTTATGCAGTATTACGTTATAACGTATGTCGTTATGTTGTATTACGATATAACGTACAACATTATATAGAATTACGATATAACGCACAACGTTATGTAGTATTACGTTATACCGTATTAAGTTATATTGTGTTACTTTATAACGTATGACGTTATGTATTATTACGATATAACGTACGACGTTATGCAGTATTACGTTATAACGTATGTCGTTATGTTGTATTACGATATAACGTACAACATTATATAGAATTACGATATAACGCACAACGTTATGTAGTATTACGTTATAACGTATGACGTTATGTTGTATTACGTTATAACGTATGTCGTTATGTTGTATTACGATATAACGTACAACATTATATAGAATTACGATATAACGCACAACGTTATGTAGTATTACGTTATAGCGAATGACGATATGTAGTATTACGTTATAACGTATGACGTCATGTGGTATTAAGTTATTACGAATAACGTTATATTGTGTTACTTTATAACGTATGACGTTACGCAGTATTACGTTATAACGTATGACGTTATGTTGTATTACGTTATACCGTATTACGTTATATTGTGTTACTTTATAACGTATGACGTTATGTATTATTACGATATAACGTACGACGTTATGCAGTATTACGTTATAACGTATGTCGGTATGTTGTATTACGATATAACGTACAACATTATATAGAATTACGATATAACGCACAACGTTATGTAGTATTACGTTATACCGTATTAAGTTATATTGTGTTACTTTATAACGTATGACGTTATGTATTATTACGATATAACGTACGACGTTATGCAGTATTACGTTATAACGTATGACGCTATGTTGTATTACGTTATAACGTATGACGCTATGTTGTATTACGCTACAAAGTATGACGATATATAGATTATATAGAATTACGATATAACGCACATCGTTATGTAGTATTACGTTTTACCGTATTACGTTATATTGTGTTACTTTATAACGTATGACGTTATGTATTATTACGATATAACGTACGACGTTATGCAGTATTACGTTATAACGTATGTCGTTATGTTGTATTACGATATAACGTACAACATTATATAGAATTACGATATAACGCACAACGTTATGTAGTATTACGTTATAGCGAATGACGATATGTAGTATTACGTTATAACGTATGACGTCATGTGGTATTACGTTATTACGAATAACGTTATATTGTGTTACTTTATAACGTATGACGTTATGTTGTATTACGTTATAACGTATGACGTAATGTTGTATTACGCTACAAAGTATGACGATATATAGATTATATAGAATTACGATATAACGCACATCGTTATGTAGTATTACGTTATACCGTATTACGTTATATTGTGTTACTTTATAACGTATGACGTTATGTATTATTACGATATAACGTACGACGTTATGCAGTATTACGTTATAACGTATGTCGTTATGTTGTATTACGATATAACGTACAACATTATATAGAATTACGATATAACGCACAACGTTATGTAGTATTACGTTATAACGTATGACGTTATGTTGTATTACGTTATAACGTATGACGTTATGTTGTATTACGCTACAAAGTATGACGATATATAGATTATATAGAATTACGATATAACGCACATCGTTATGTAGTATTACGTTATACCGTATTACGTTATATTGTGTTACTTTATAACGTATGACGTTATGTATTATTACGATATAACGCACATCGTTATGTAGTATTACGTTATACCGTATTACGTTATATTGTGTTAATTTATAACGTATGACGTTGTGTAGTGTTACGTTATAACGTATGACGTCATGTAGTATTACGTTATAACGTATGACTTCATGTGGTATTACGTTATTACGAATAACGTTATATTGTGTTACTGTATAACGTATGACGTTGTGTAGTGATACGTTATAACGTATGACGTTATGTTGTATTACGCTATAAAGTATGACGATATACAGTTTATATAGAATTACGATATAACGCACATCGTTATTTAGAATTACGTTATAACGTATGACGTTATATTGTGTTACTTTATAACGTATGACGTTATGTATTATTACGATATAACGCACAACGTTATGTAGTATTACGTTATAACGTATGTCGTTATGTTGTATTACGTTATAACGTATGACGTTATGTTGTATTACGCTACAAAGTATGACGATATATAGATTATATAGAATTACGATATAACGCACATCGTTATGTAGTATTACGTTATACCGTATTACGTTATATTGTGTTACTTTATAAGGTATGACGTTATGTATTATTACGATATAACGTACGACGTTATGCAGTATTACGTTATAACGTATGTCGTTATGTTGTATTATGATATAACGTACAACATTATATAGAATTACGATATAACGCACAACGTTATGTAGTATTACGTTATACCGTATTAAGTTATATTGTGTTACTTTATAACGTATGACGTTATGTATTATTACGATATAACGTACGACGTTATGCAGTATTACGTTATAACGTATGTCGTTATGTTGTATTACGATATAACGTACAACATTATATAGAATTACGATATAACGCACAACGTTATGTAGTATTACGTTATAACGTATGACGTTATGTTGTATTACATTATAACGTATGTCGTTATGTTGTATTACGATATAACGTACAACATTATATAGAATTACGATATAACGCACAACGGTATGTAGTATTACGTTATAGCGAATGACGATATGTAGTATTACGTTATAACGTATGACGTCATGTGGTATTAAGTTATTACGAATAACGTTATATTGTGTTACTTTATAACGTATGACGTTATGTTGTATTACGTTATGACGTATGACGTAATGTTGTATTACGCTATAGCGAATGACGACATGTAGTATTACGTTATAACGTATGACGTAATGTAGTACTAGAATATAACGTATGACGTTACGCAGTATTACGTTATAACGTATGACGTTATGTTGTATTACGTTATAACGTATGACGTTATGTTGTATTACGCTACAAAGTATGACGATATATAGATTATATAGAATTACGATATAACGCACATCGTTATGTAGTATTACGTTATACCGTATTACGTTATATTGTGTTACTTCATAACGTATGACGTTATGTATTATTACGATATAACGTACGACGTTATGCAGTATTACGTTATAACGTATGTCGTTATGTTGTATTACGATATAACGTACAACATTATATAGAATTACGATATAACGCACAACGTTATGTAGTATTACGTTATACCGTATTACGTTATATTGTGTTACTTTATAACGTATGACGTTATGTATTATTACGATATAACGTACGACGTTATGCAGTATTACGTTATAACGTATGTCGTTATGTTGTATTACGATATAACGTACAACATTATATAGAATTACGATATAACGCACAACGTTATGTAGTATTACGTTATACCGTATTACGTTATATTGTGTTACTTTATAACGTATGACGTTATGTATTATTACGATATAACGTACGACGTTATGGAGTATTATGTTATAACGTATGACGTCATGTGGTATTACGTTATTACGAATAACGTTATATTGTGTTACTGTATAACGTATGACGCTGTGTAGTGTTACGTTATAACGTATGACGTCATGTAGTATTACGTTATAACGTATGACTTCATGTGGTATTACGTTATTACGAATAACGTTATATTGTGTTACTGTATAACGTATGACGTTGTGTAGTGATACGTTATAACGTATGACGTTATGTTGTATTACGCTATAAAGTATCACGATATATAGTTTATATAGAATTACGATATAACGCACATCGTTATGTAGAATTACGTTATACCGTATGACGTTATATTGTGTTACTTTATAACGTATGACGTTATGTATTATTACGATATAACGTACGACGTTATGCAGTATTACGTTATAACGTATGACGCTATGTTGTATTACGTTATAACGTATGACGCTATGTTGTATTACGCTACAAAGTATGACGATATATAGATTATATAGAATTACGATATAACGCACATCGTTATGTAGTATTACGTTATACCGTATTACGTTATATTGTGTTACTTTATAACGTATGACGTTATGTATTATTACGATATAACGTACGACGTTACGCAGTATTACGTTATAACGTATGTCGTTATGTTGTATTACGATATAACGTACAACATTATATAGAATTACGATATAACGCACAACGTTATGTAGTATTACGTTATACCGTATTAAGTTATATTGTGTTACTTTATAACGTATGACGTTATGTATTACTACGATATAACGTACGACGTTATGCAGTATTACGTTATAACGTATGTCGTTATGTTGTATTACGATATAACGTACAACATTATATAGAATTACGATATAACGCACAACGTTATGTAGTATTACGTTATAACGTATGACGTTATGTTGTATTACGTTATAACGTATGTCGTTATGTTGTATTACGATATAACGTACAACATTATATAGAATTACGATATAACGCACAACGTTATGTAGTATTACGTTATAGCGAATGACGATATGTAGTATTACGTTATAACGTATGACGTCATGTGGTATTAAGTTATTACGAATAACGTTATATTGTGTTACATTATAACGTATGACGTTACGCAGTATTACGTTATAACGTATGACGTTATGTTGTATTACGTTATACCGTATTACGTTATATTGTGTTACTTTATAACGTATGACGTTATGTATTATTACGATATAACGTACGACGTTATGCAGTATTACGTTATAACGTATGTCGGTATGTTGTATTACGATATAACGTACAACATTATATAGAATTACGATATAACGCACAACGTTATGTAGTATTACGTTATACCGTATTAAGTTATATTGTGTTACTTTATAACGTATGACGTTATGTATTATTACGATATAACGTACGACGTTATGCAGTATTACGTTATAACGTATGACGCTATGTTGTATTACGTTATAACGTATGACGCTATGTTGTATTACGCTACAAAGTATGACGATATATAGATTATATAGAATTACGATATAACGCACATCGTTATGTAGTATTACGTTATACCGTATTACGTTATATTGTGTTACTTTATAACGTATGACGTTATGTATTATTACGATATAACGTACGACGTTATGCAGTATTACGTTATAACGTATGTCGTTATGTTGTACTACGATATAACGTACAACATTATATAGAATTACGATATAACGCACAACGTTATGTAGTATTACGTTATACCGTATTAAGTTATATTGTGTTACTTTATAACGTATGACGTTATGTATTATTACGATATAACGTACGACGTTATGCAGTATTACGTTATAACGTATGACGCTATGTTGTATTACGTTATAACGTATGACGCTATGTTGTATTACGCTACAAAGTATGACGATATATAGATTATATAGAATTACGATATAACGCACATCGTTATGTAGTATTACGTTATACCGTACTACGTTATATTGTGTTACTTTATAACGTATGACGTTATGTATTATTACGATATAACGTATGACGTTATGTTGTATTACGTTATAACGTATGTCGTTATGTTGTATTACGATATAACGTACAACATTATATAGAATTACGATATAACGCACAACGTTATGTAGTATTACGTTATAGCGAATGACGATATGTAGTATTACGTTATAACGTATGACGTCATGTGGTATTACGTTATTACGAATAACGTTATATTGTGTTACTTTATAACGTATGACGTTATGTTGTATTACGTTATAACGTATGACGTAATGTTGTATTACGCTACAAAGTATGACGATATATAGATTATATAGAATTACGATATAACGCACATCGTTATGTAGTATTACGTTATACCGTATTACGTTATATTGTGTTACTTTATAACGTATGACGTTATGTATTATTACGATATAACGTACGACGTTATGCAGTATTACGTTATAACGTATGTCGTTATGTTGTATTACGATATAACGTACAACATTATATAGAATTACGATATAACGCACAACGTTATGCAGTATTACGTTATAACGTATGACGTTATGTTGTATTACGTTATAACGTATGACGTTATGTTGTATTACGCTACAAAGTATGACGATATATAGATTATATAGAATTACGATATAACGCACATCGTTATGTAGTATTACGTTATACCGTATTACGTTATATTGTGTTACTTTATAACGTATGACGTTATGTATTATTACGATATAACGTACGACGTTATGCAGTATTACGTTATAACGTATGACGTTATGTTGTATTACGCTACAAAGTATGACGATATATAGATTATATAGAATTACGATATAACGCACATCGTTATGTAGTATTACGTTATACCGTATTACGTTATATTGTGTTACTTTATAACGTATGACGTTATGTATTATTACGATATAACGCACATCGTTATGTAGTATTACGTTATACCGTATTACGTTATATTGTGTTACTTTATAACGTATGACGTTGTGTAGTGTTACGTTATAACGTATGACGTCATGTAGTATTACGTTATAACGTATGACTTCATGTGGTATTACGTTATTACGAATAACGTTATATTGTGTTACTTTATAACGTATGACGTTGTGTAGTGATACGTTATAACGTATGACGTTATGTTGTATTACGTTATAACGTATGACGTTATGTTGTATTACGTTATAACGTATGACGTAATGTTGTATTACGCTATAGCGAATGACGACATGTAGTATTACGTTATAACGTATGACGTAATGTAGTACTAGAATATAACGTATGATGTTACGCAGTATTACGTTATAACGTATGACGTCATGTAGTATTACGTTATAACTTATGACTTCATGTGGTATTACGTTATTACGAATAACGTTATATTGTGTTACTTTATAACGTATGACGTTGTGTAGTGTTACGTTATAACGTATGACGTTATGGAGTATTATGTTATAACGTATGACGTCATGTGGTATTACGTTATTACGAATAACGTTATATTGTGTTACTGTATAACGTATGACGCTGTGTAGTGTTACGTTATAACGTATGACGTCATGTAGTATTACGTTATAACGTATGACTTCATGTGGTATTACGTTATTACGAATAACGTTATATTGTGTTACTGTATAACGTATGACGTTGTGTAGTGATACGTTATAACGTATGACGTTATGTTGTATTACGCTATAAAGTATCACGATATATAGTTTATATAGAATTACGATATAACGCACATCGTTATGTAGAATTACGTTATACCGTATGACGTTATATTGTGTTACTTTATAACGTATGACGTTATGTATTATTACGATATAACGTACGACGTTATGCAGTATTACGTTATAACGTATGACGTTATGTTGTATTACGTTATAACGTATGACGTAATGTTGTATTACGCTACAAAGTATGACGATATATAGATTATATAGAATTACGATATAACGCACATCGTTATGTAGTATTACGTTATACCGTATTACGTTATATTGTGTTACTTTATAACGTATGACGTTATGTATTATTACGATATAACGTACGACGTTATGCAGTATTACGTTATAACGTATGTCGTTATGTTGTATTACGATATAACGTACAACATTATATAGAATTACGATATAACGCACAACGTTATGCAGTATTACGTTATAACGTATGACGTTATGTTGTATTACGTTATAACGTATGACGTTATGTTGTATTACGCTACAAAGTATGACGATATATAGATTATATAGAATTACGATATAACGCACATCGTTATGTAGTATTACGTTATACCGTATTACGTTATATTGTGTTACTTTATAACGTATGACGTTATGTATTATTACGATATAACGTACGACGTTATGCAGTATTACGTTATAACGTATGACGTTATGTTGTATTACGCTACAAAGTATGACGATATATAGATTATATAGAATTACGATATAACGCACATCGTTATGTAGTATTACGTTATACCGTATTACGTTATATTGTGTTACTTTATAACGTATGACGTTATGTATTATTACGATATAACGTACGACGTTATGCAGTATTACGTTATAACGTATGTCGTTATGTTGTATTACGATATAACGTACAACATTATATAGAATTACGATATAACGCACAACGTTATGTAGTATTACGTTATACCGTATTACGTTATATTGTGTTACTTTATAACGTATGACGTTATGTATTATAACGATATAACGTACGACGTTATGAAGTATTACGTTATAACGTATGTCGTTATGTTGTATTACGATATAACGTACAACATTATATGGAATTACGATATAAAGCACAACGTTATGTAGTATTACGTTATAACGTATGACGCTATGTTGTATTACGTTATAACGTATGGCGTTATGTTGTATTACGCTACAAAGTATGACGATATATAGATTATATAGAATTACGATATAACGCAGATCGTTATGTAGTATTACGTTATACCGTATTACGTTATATTGTGTTACTTTATAACGTATGACGTTATGTATTATTACGATATAACGTACGACGTTATGCAGTATTAGGTTATAACGTATGTCGTTATGTTGTATTACGATATAACGTACAACATTATATAGAATTACGATATAACGCACAACGTTATGTAGTATTACGTTATACCGTATTACGTTATATTGTGTTACTTTATAACGTATGACGTTATGTATTATTACGATATAACGTACGACGTTATGCAGTATTACGTTATAACGTATGACGTAATGTTGTATTACGCTATAGCGAATGACGACATGTAGTATTACGTTATAACGTATGACGTAATGTAGTACTAGAATATAACGTATGATGTTACGCAGTATTAGGTTATAACGTATGACGTTATGGAGTATTATGTTATAACGTATGACGTCATGTGGTATTACGTTATTACGAATAACGTTATATTGTGTTACTGTATAACGTATGACGCTGTGTAGTGTTACGTTATAACGTATGACGTCATGTAGTATTACGTTATAACGTATGACTTCATGTGGTATTACGTTATTACGAATAACGTTATATTGTGTTACTGTATAACGTATGACGTTGTGTAGTGATACGTTATAACGTATGACGTTATGTTGTATTACGCTATAAAGTATCACGATATATAGTTTATATAGAATTACGATATAACGCACATCGTTATGTAGAATTACGTTATACCGTATGACGTTATATTGTGTTACTTTATAACGTATGACGTTATGTATTATTACGATATAACGTACGACGTTATGCAGTATTACGTTATAACGTATGACGTTATGTTGTATTACGTTATAACGTATGACGTAATGTTGTATTACGCTACAAAGTATGACGATATATAGATTATATAGAATTACGATATCACGCAGATCGTTATGTAGTATTACGTTATACCGTATTACGTTATATTGTGTTACTTTATAACGTATGACGTTATGTATTAATACGATATAACGTACGACGTTATGCAGTATTACGTTATAACGTATGTCGTTATGTTGTATTACGATATAACGTACAACATTATATAGAATTACGATATAACGCACAACGTTATGCAGTATTACGTTATAACGTATGACGTTATGTTGTATTACGTTATAACGTATGACGTTATGTTGTATTACGCTACAAAGTATGACGATATATAGATTATATAGAATTACGATATAACGCACATCGTTATGTAGTATTACGTTATACCGTATTACGTTATATTGTGTTACTTTATAACGTATGACGTTATGTATTATTACGATATAACGTACGACGTTATGCAGTATTACGTTATAACGTATGACGTTATGTTGTATTACGCTACAAAGTATGACGATATATAGATTATATAGAATTACGATATAACGCACATCGTTATGTAGTATTACGTTATACCGTATTACGTTATATTGTGTTACTTTATAACGTATGACGTTATGTATTATTACGATATAACGCACATCGTTATGTAGTATTACGTTATACCGTATTACGTTATATTGTGTTACTTTATAACGTATGACGTTGTGTAGTGTTACGTTATAACGTATGACGTCATGTAGTATTACGTTATAACGTATGACTTCATGTGGTATTACGTTATTACGAATAACGTTATATTGTGTTACTTTATAACGTATGACGTTGTGTAGTGTTACGTTATAACGTATGACGTCATGTAGTATTACGTTATAACGTATGACTTCATGTGGTATTACGTTATTACGAATAACGTTATATTGTGTTACTGTATAACGTATGACGTTGTGTAGTGATACGTTATAACGTATGACGTTATGTTGTATTACGTTATAACGTATGACGTAATGTTGTATTACGCTATAGCGAATGACGACATGTAGTATTACGTTATAACGTATGACGTAATGTAGTACTAGAATATAACGTATGATGTTACGCAGTATTACGTTATAACGTATGACGTCATGTAGTATTACGTTATAACTTATGACTTCATGTGGTATTACGTTATTACGAATAACGTTATATTGTGTTACTTTATAACGTATGACGTTGTGTAGTGTTACGTTATAACGTATGACGTCATGTAGTATTACGTTATAACGTATGACTTCATGTGGTATTACGTTATTACGAATAACGTTATATTGTGTTACTGTATAACGTATGACGTTGTGTAGTGATACGTTATAACGTATGACGTTATGTTGTATTACGCTATAAAGTATGACGATATATAGTTTATATAGAATTACGATATAACGCACATCGTTATTTAGAATTACGTTATACCGTATGACGTTATATTGTGTTACTTTATAACGTATGACGTTATGTATTATTACGTTATAACGAATGACGTTATGTAGTTTTACGTTATAACGTATGACGTTACGCAGTATTACGTTATAACGTATGACTTTATGTTGTATTACGTTATAACTTATAACTTTATGTAGTATTACGATATAACGTACAACATTATATAGAATTACGATATAACGCACAACGTTATGCAGTATTACGTTATAACGTATGACGTTATGTTGTATTACGTTATAACGTATGTCGTTATGTTGTATTACGATATAACGTACAACATTATATAGAATTACGATATAACGCACAACGTTATGTAGTATTACGTTATAACGTATGACGTTACGTTGTATTACGTTATAACGTATGACGTTATGTTGTATTACGCTACAAAGTATGACGATATATAGATTATATAGAATTACGATGTAACGCACATCGTTATGTAGTATTACGTTATACCGTATTACGTTATATTGTGTTACTTTATAACGTATGACGTTATGTATTATTACGATATAACGTACGACGTTATGCAGTATTACGTTATAACGTATGTCGTTATGTTGTATTACGATATAACGTACAACATTATATAGAATTACGATATAACGCACAACGTTATGCAGTATTACGTTATAACGTATGACGTTATGTTGTATTACGTTATAACGTATGACGTTATGTTGTATTACGCTACAAAGTATGACGATATATAGATTATATAGAATTACGATATAACGCACATCGTTATGTAGTATTACGTTATACCGTATTACGTTATATTGTGTTACTTTATAACGTATGACGTTATGTATTATTACGATATAACGTACGACGTTATGCAGTATTACGTTATAACGTATGACGTTATGTTGTATTACGCTACAAAGTATGACGATATATAGATTATATAGAATTACGATATAACGCACATCGTTATGTAGTATTACGTTATACCGTATTACGTTATATTGTGTTACTTTATAACGTATGACGTTATGTATTATTACGATATAACGTACGACGTTATGCAGTATTACGTTATAACGTATGTCGTTATGTTGTATTACGATATAACGTACAACATTATATAGAATTACGATATAACGCACAACGTTATGTAGTATTACGTTATACCGTATTACGTTATATTGTGTTACTTTATAACGTATGACGTTATGTATTATAACGATATAACGTACGACGTTATGAAGTATTACGTTATAACGTATGTCGTTATGTTGTATTACGATATAACGTACAACATTATATGGAATTACGATATAAAGCACAACGTTATGTAGTATTACGTTATAACGTATGACGCTATGTTGTATTACGTTATAACGTATGGCGTTATGTTGTATTACGCTACAAAGTATGACGATATATAGATTATATAGAATTACGATATAACGCAGATCGTTATGTAGTATTACGTTATACCGTATTACGTTATATTGTGTTACTTTATAACGTATGACGTTATGTATTATTACGATATAACGTACGACGTTATGCAGTATTAGGTTATAACGTATGTCGTTATGTTGTATTACGATATAACGTACAACATTATATAGAATTACGATATAACGCACAACGTTATGTAGTATTACGTTATACCGTATTACGTTATATTGTGTTACTTTATAACGTATGACGTTATGTATTATTACGATATAACGTACGACGTTATGCAGTATTACGTTATAACGTATGACGTAATGTTGTATTACGCTATAGCGAATGACGACATGTAGTATTACGTTATAACGTATGACGTAATGTAGTACTAGAATATAACGTATGATGTTACGCAGTATTAGGTTATAACGTATGACGTTATGGAGTATTATGTTATAACGTATGACGTCATGTGGTATTACGTTATTACGAATAACGTTATATTGTGTTACTGTATAACGTATGACGCTGTGTAGTGTTACGTTATAACGTATGACGTCATGTAGTATTACGTTATAACGTATGACTTCATGTGGTATTACGTTATTACGAATAACGTTATATTGTGTTACTGTATAACGTATGACGTTGTGTAGTGATACGTTATAACGTATGACGTTATGTTGTATTACGCTATAAAGTATCACGATATATAGTTTATATAGAATTACGATATAACGCACATCGTTATGTAGAATTACGTTATACCGTATGACGTTATATTGTGTTACTTTATAACGTATGACGTTATGTATTATTACGATATAACGTACGACGTTATGCAGTATTACGTTATAACGTATGACGTTATGTTGTATTACGTTATAACGTATGACGTAATGTTGTATTACGCTACAAAGTATGACGATATATAGATTATATAGAATTACGATATCACGCAGATCGTTATGTAGTATTACGTTATACCGTATTACGTTATATTGTGTTACTTTATAACGTATGACGTTATGTATTAATACGATATAACGTACGACGTTATGCAGTATTACGTTATAACGTATGTCGTTATGTTGTATTACGATATAACGTACAACATTATATAGAATTACGATATAACGCACAACGTTATGCAGTATTACGTTATAACGTATGACGTTATGTTGTATTACGTTATAACGTATGACGTTATGTTGTATTACGCTACAAAGTATGACGATATATAGATTATATAGAATTACGATATAACGCACATCGTTATGTAGTATTACGTTATACCGTATTACGTTATATTGTGTTACTTTATAACGTATGACGTTATGTATTATTACGATATAACGTACGACGTTATGCAGTATTACGTTATAACGTATGACGTTATGTTGTATTACGCTACAAAGTATGACGATATATAGATTATATAGAATTACGATATAACGCACATCGTTATGTAGTATTACGTTATACCGTATTACGTTATATTGTGTTACTTTATAACGTATGACGTTATGTATTATTACGATATAACGCACATCGTTATGTAGTATTACGTTATACCGTATTACGTTATATTGTGTTACTTTATAACGTATGACGTTGTGTAGTGTTACGTTATAACGTATGACGTCATGTAGTATTACGTTATAACGTATGACTTCATGTGGTATTACGTTATTACGAATAACGTTATATTGTGTTACTTTATAACGTATGACGTTGTGTAGTGTTACGTTATAACGTATGACGTCATGTAGTATTACGTTATAACGTATGACTTCATGTGGTATTACGTTATTACGAATAACGTTATATTGTGTTACTGTATAACGTATGACGTTGTGTAGTGATACGTTATAACGTATGACGTTATGTTGTATTACGTTATAACGTATGACGTAATGTTGTATTACGCTATAGCGAATGACGACATGTAGTATTACGTTATAACGTATGACGTAATGTAGTACTAGAATATAACGTATGATGTTACGCAGTATTACGTTATAACGTATGACGTCATGTAGTATTACGTTATAACTTATGACTTCATGTGGTATTACGTTATTACGAATAACGTTATATTGTGTTACTTTATAACGTATGACGTTGTGTAGTGTTACGTTATAACGTATGACGTCATGTAGTATTACGTTATAACGTATGACTTCATGTGGTATTACGTTATTACGAATAACGTTATATTGTGTTACTGTATAACGTATGACGTTGTGTAGTGATACGTTATAACGTATGACGTTATGTTGTATTACGCTATAAAGTATGACGATATATAGTTTATATAGAATTACGATATAACGCACATCGTTATTTAGAATTACGTTATACCGTATGACGTTATATTGTGTTACTTTATAACGTATGACGTTATGTATTATTACGTTATAACGAATGACGTTATGTAGTTTTACGTTATAACGTATGACGTTACGCAGTATTACGTTATAACGTATGACTTTATGTTGTATTACGTTATAACTTATAACTTTATGTAGTATTACGATATAACGTACAACATTATATAGAATTACGATATAACGCACAACGTTATGCAGTATTACGTTATAACGTATGACGTTATGTTGTATTACGTTATAACGTATGTCGTTATGTTGTATTACGATATAACGTACAACATTATATAGAATTACGATATAACGCACAACGTTATGTAGTATTACGTTATAACGTATGACGTTACGTTGTATTACGTTATAACGTATGACGTTATGTTGTATTACGCTACAAAGTATGACGATATATAGATTATATAGAATTACGATGTAACGCACATCGTTATGTAGTATTACGTTATACCGTATTACGTTATATTGTGTTACTTTATAACGTATGACGTTATGTATTATTACGATATAACGTACGACGTTATGCAGTATTACGTTATAACGTATGTCGTTATGTTGTATTACGATATAACGTACAACATTATATAGAATTACGATATAACGCACAACGTTATGTAGTATTACGTTATAACGTATGACGTTATGTTGTATTACGTTATAACGTATGTCGTTATGTTGTATTACGATATAACGTACAACATTATATAGAATTACGATATAACGCACAACGTTATGTAGTATTACGTTATAGCGAATGACGATATGTAGTATTACGTTATAACGTATGACGTCATGTGGTATTACGTTATTACGAATAACGTTATATTGTGTTACTTTATAACGTATGACGTTATGTTGTATTACGTTATAACGTACGACGTAATGTTGTATTACGCTATAGCGAATGACGACATGTAGTATTACGTTATAACGTATGACGTAATGTAGTACTAGAATATAACGTATTATGTTACGCAGTATTAGGTTATAACGTATGACGTTATGGAGTATTACGTTATAACTTATAACTTTATGTAGTATTACGATATAACGTACAACATTATATAGAATTACGATATAACGCACAACGTTATGCAGTATTACGTTATAACGTATGACGTTATGTTGTATTACGTTATAACGTATGTCGTTATGTTGTATTACGATATAACGTACAACATTATATAGAATTACGATATAACGCACAACGTTATGTAGTATTACGTTATACCGTATTAAGTTATATTGTGTTACTTTATAACGTATGACGTTATGTATTATTACGATATAACGTACGACGTTATGCAGTATTACGTTATAACGTATGACGCTATGTTGTATTACGTTATAACGTATGACGCTATGTTGTATTACGCTACAAAGTATGACGATATATAGATTATATAGAATTACGATATAACGCACATCGTTATGTAGTATTACGTTATACCGTATTACGTTATATTGTGTTACTTTATCACGTATGACGTTATGTATTATTACGATATATCGTACGACGTTATGCAGTATTACGTTATAACGTATGTCGTTATGTTGTATTACGATATAACGTACAACATTATATAGAATTACGATATAACGCACAACGTTATGTAGTATTACGTTATACCGTATTACGTTATATTGTGTTACTTTATAACGTATGACGTTATGTATTATTACGATATAACGTACGACGTTATGAAGTATTACGTTATAACGTATGTCGTTATGTTGTATTACGATATAACGTACAACATTATATGGAATTACGATATAAAGCACAACGTTATGTAGTATTACGTTATAACGTATGACGCTATGTTGTATTACGTTATAACGTATGACGTTATGTTGTATTACGCTACAAAGTATGACGATATATAGATTATATAGAATTACGATATAACGCAGATCGTTATGTAGTATTACGTTATACCGTATTACGTTATATTGTGTTACTTTATAACGTATGACGTTATGTATTATTACGATATAACGTACGACGTTATGCAGTATTACGTTATAACGTATGTCGTTATGTTGTATTACGATATAACGTACAACATTATATAGAATTACGATATAACGCACAACGTTATGTAGTATTACGTTATAATGTATGACGTAATGTTGTATTACGTTATAACCTATGACGTTATGTTGTATTACGCTACAAAGTATGACGATATATAGATTATATAGAATTACGATATAACGCACATCGTTATGTAGTATTACGTTATACCGTATTACGTTATATTGTGTTACTTTATAACGTATGACGTTATGTATTATTACGATATAACGTACGACGTTATGCAGTATTACGTTATAACGTATGTCGTTATGTTGTATTACGATATGACGTACAACATTATATAGAATTACGATATAACGCACAACGTTATGTAGTATTACGTTATAACGTATGACGTTATGTTGTATTACGTTATAACGTATGTCGTTATGTTGTATTACGATATAACGTACAACATTATATAGAATTACGATATAACGCACAACGTTATGTAGTATTACGTTATAGCGAATGACGATATGTAGTATTACGTTATAACGTATGACGTCATGTGGTATTACGTTATTATGAATAACGTTATATTGTGTTACTTTATAACGTATGACGTTATGTTGTATTACGTTATAACGTATGACGTAATGTTGTATTACGCTACAAAGTATGACGATATATAGATTATATAGAATTACGATATAACGCACATCGTTATGTAGTATTACGTTATACCGTATTACGTTATATTGTGTTACTTTATAACGTATGACGTTATGTATTATTACGATATAACGTACGACGTTATGCAGTATTACGTTATAACGTATGTCGTTATGTTGTATTACGATATAACGTACAACATTATATAGAATTACGATATAACGCACAACGTTATGCAGTATTACGTTATAACGTATGACGTTATGTTGTATTACGTTATAACGTATGACGTTATGTTGTATTACGCTACAAAGTATGACGATATATAGACTATATAGAATTACGATATAACGCACATCGTTATGTAGTATTACGTTATACCGTATTACGTTATATTGTGTTACTTTATAACGTATGACGTTATGTATTATTACGATATAACGTACGACGTTATGCAGTATTACGTTATAACGTATGACGTTATGTTGTATTACGCTACAAAGTATGACGATATATAGAGTATATAGAATTACGATATAACGCACATCGTTATGTAGTATTACGTTATACCGTATTACGTTATATTGTGTTACTTAATAACGTATGACGTTATGTATTATTACGATATAACGCACATCGTTATGTAGTATTACGTTATACCGTATTACGTTATATTGTGTTACTTTATAACGTATGAAGTTGTGTAGTGTTACGTTATAACGTATGACGTCATGTAGTATTACGTTATAACGTATGACTTCATGTGGTATTACGTTATTACGAATAACGTTATATTGTGTTACTTTATAACGTATGACGTTGTGTAGTGTTACGTTATAACGTATGACGTCATGTAGTATTACGTTATAACGTATGACTTCATGTGGTATTACGTTATTACGAATAACGTTATATTGTGTTACTGTATAACGTATGACGTTGTGTAGTGATACGTTATAACGTATGACGTTATGTTGTATTACGTTATAACGTGTGACGTTATGTTGTATTACGTTATAACGTATGACGTAATGTTGTATTACGCTATAGCGAATGACGACATGTAGTATTACGTTATAACGTATGACGTAATGTAGTACTAGAATATAACGTATGATGTTACGCAGTATTACGTTATAACGTATGACGTCATGTAGCATTACGTTATAACTTATGACTTCATGTGGTATTACGTTATTACGAATAACGTTATATTGTGTTACTTTATAACGTATGACGTTGTGTAGTGTTACGTTATACCGTATGACGTTATATTGTGTTACTTTATAACGTATGACGTTATGTATTATTACGTTATAACGAATGACGTTATGTAGTTTTACGTTATAACGTATGACGTTACGCAGTATTACGTTATAACGTATGACGTTATGTTGTATTACGTTATAACTTATAACTTTATGTAGTATTACGATATAACGTACAACATTATATAGAATTACGATATAACGCACAACGTTATGCAGTATTACGTTATAACGTATGACGTTATGTTGTATTACGTTATAACGTATGTCGTTATGTTGTATTACGATATAACGTACAACATTATATAGAATTACGATATAACGCACAACGTTATGTAGTATTACGTTATACCGTATTAAGTTATATTGTGTTACTTTATAACGTATGACGTTATGTATTATTACGATATAACGTACGACGTTATGCAGTATTACGTTATAACGTATGACGCTATGTTGTATTACGTTATAACGTATGACGCTATGTTGTATTACGCTACAAAGTATGACGATATATAGATTATATAGAATTACGATATAACGCACATCGTTATGTAGTATTACGTTATACCGTATTACGTTATATTGTGTTACTTTATCACGTATGACGTTATGTATTATTACGATATAACGTACGACGTTATGCAGTATTACGTTATAACGTATGTCGTTATGTTGTATTACGATATAACGTACAACATTATATAGAATTACGATATAACGCACAACGTTATGTAGTATTACGTTATAACGTATGACGTCATGTGGTATTAAGTTATTACGAATAACGTTATATTGTGTTACTGTATAACGTATGACGTTGTGTAGTGATACGTTATAACGTATGACGTTATGTTGTATTACGTTATAACGTATGACGTTATGTTGTATTACGTTATAACGTATGACGTAATGTTGTATTACGCTATAGCGAATGACGACATGTAGTATTACGTTATAACGTATGACGTAATGTAGTACTAGAATATAACGTATGATGTTACGCAGTATTACGTTATAACGTATGACGTCATGTAGCATTACGTTATAACTTATGACTTCATGTGGTATTACGTTATTACGAATAACGTTATATTGTGTTACTTTATAACGTATGACGTTGTGTGGTGTTACGTTATACCGTATGACGTTATATTGTGTTACTTTATAACGTATGACGTTATGTATTATTACGTTATAACGAATGACGTTATGTAGTTTTACGTTATAACGTATGACGTTACGCAGTATTACGTTATAACGTATGACGTTATGTTGTATTACGTTATAACTTATAACTTTATGTAGTATTACGATATAACGTACAACATTATATAGAATTACGATATAACGCACAACGTTATGCAGTATTACGTTATAACGTATGACGTTATGTTGTATTACGTTATAACGTATGTCGTTATGTTGTATTACGATATAACGTACAACATTATATACAATTACGATATAACGCACAACGTTATGTAGTATTACGTTATACCGTATTAAGTTATATTGTGTTACTTTATAACGTATGACGTTATGTATTATTACGATATAACGTACGACGTTATGCAGTATTACGTTATAACGTATGACGCTATGTTGTATTACGTTATAACGTATGACGCTATGTTGTATTACGCTACAAAGTATGACGATATATAGATTATATAGAATTACGATATAACGCACATCGTTATGTAGTATTACGTTATACCGTATTACGTTATATTGTGTTACTTTATAACGTATGACGTTATGTATTATTACGATATAACGTACGACGTTATGCAGTATTACGTTATAACGTATGTCGTTATGTTGTATTACGATATAACGTACAACATTATATAGAATTACGATATAACGCACAACGTTATGTAGTATTACGTTATACCGTATTAAGTTATATTGTGTTACTTTATAACGTATGTCGTTATGTTGTATTACGATATAACGTACAACATTATATAGAATTACGATATAACGCACAACGTTATGTAGTATTACGTTATACCGTATTAAGTTATATTGTGTTACTTTATAACGTATGACGTTATGTATTATTACGATATAACGTACGACGTTATGTAGTATTACGTTATACCGTATTACGTTATATTGTGTTACTTTATCACGTATGACGTTATGTATTATTACGATATAACGTACGACGTTATGCAGTATTACGTTATAACGTATGTCGTTATGTTGTATTACGATATAACGTACAACATTATATAGAATTACGATATAACGCACAACGTTATGTAGTATTACGTTATAACGTATGACGTCATGTGGTATTAAGTTATTACGAATAACGTTATATTGTGTTACTTTATAACGTATGACGTTACGCAGTATTACGTTATAACGTATGACGTTATGTTGTATTACGTTATAACGTATGACGTTATGTTGTATTACGCTACAAAGTATGACGATATATAGATTATATAGAATTACGATATAACGCACATCGTTATGTAGTATTACGTTATACCGTATTACGTTATATTGTGTTACTTTATAACGTATGACGTTATGTATTATTACGATATAACGTACGACGTTATGCAGTATTACGTTATAACGTATGTCGTTATGTTGTATTACGATATAACGTACAACATTATATAGAATTACGATATAACGCACAACGTTATGTAGTATTACGTTATACCGTATTACGTTATATTGTGTTACTTTATAACGTATGACGTTATGTATTATTACGATATAACGTACGACGTTATGAAGTATTACGTTATAACGTATGTCGTTATGTTGTATTACGATATAACGTACAACATTATATGGAATTACGATATAAAGCACAACGTTATGTAGTATTACGTTATAACGTATGACGCTATGTTGTATTACGTTATAACGTATGACGTTATGTTGTATTACGCTACAAAGTATGACGATATATAGATTATATAGAATTACGATATAACGCAGATCGTTATGTAGTATTACGTTATACCGTATTACGTTATATTGTGTTACTTTATAACGTATGACGTTATGTATTATTACGATATAACGTACGACGTTATGCAGTATTACGTTATAACGTATGTCGTTATGTTGTATTACGATATAACGTACAACATTATATAGAATTACGATATAACGCACAACGTTATGTAGTATTACGTTATAGCGAATGACGATATGTAGTATTACGTTATAACGTATGACGTCATGTGGTATTACGTTATTACGAATAACGTTATATTGTGTTACTTTATAACGTATGACGTTATGTTGTATTACGTTATAACGTATGACGTAATGTTGTATTACGCTACAAAGTATGACGATATATAGATTATATAGAATTACGATATAACGCACATCGTTATGTAGTATTACGTTATACCGTATTACGTTATATTGTGTTACTTTATAACGTATGACGTTATGTATTATTACGATATAACGTACGACGTTATGCAGTATTACGTTATAACGTATGTCGTTATGTTGTATTACGATATAACGTACAACATTATATAGAATTACGATATAACGCACAACGTTATGCAGTATTACGTTATAACGTATGACGTTATGTTGTATTACGTTATAACGTATGACGTTATGTTGTATTACGCTACAAAGTATGACGATATATAGACTATATAGAATTACGATATAACGCACATCGTTATGTAGTATTACGTTATACCGTATTACGTTATATTGTGTTACTTTATAACGTATGACGTTATGTATTATTACGATATAACGTACGACGTTATGCAGTATTACGTTATAACGTATGACGTTATGTTGTATTACGCTACAAAGTATGACGATATATAGATTATATAGAATTACGATATAACGCACATCGTTATGTAGTATTACGTTATACCGTATTACGTTATATTGTGTTACTTAATAACGTATGACGTTATGTATTATTACGATATAACGCACATCGTTATGTAGTATTACGTTATACCGTATTACGTTATATTGTGTTACTTTATAACGTATGAAGTTGTGTAGTGTTACGTTATAACGTATGACGTCATGTAGTATTACGTTATAACGTATGACTTCATGTGGTATTACGTTATTACGAATAACGTTATATTGTGTTACTTTATAACGTATGACGTTGTGTAGTGCTACGTTATAACGTATGACGTCATGTAGTATTACGTTATAACGTATGACTTCATGTGGTATTACGTTATTACGAATAACGTTATATTGTGTTACTGTATAACGTATGACGTTGTGTAGTGATACGTTATAACGTATGACGTTATGTTGTATTACGTCATAACGTATGACGTTATGTTGTATTACGTTATAACGTATGACGTAATGTTGTATTACGCTATAGCGAATGACGACATGTAGTATTACGTTATAACGTATGACGTAATGTAGTACTAGAATATAACGTATGATGTTACGCAGTATTACGTTATAACGTATGACGTCATGTAGCATTAAGTTATAACTTATGACTTCATGTGGTATTACGTTATTACGAATAACGTTATATTGTGTTACTTTATAACGTA
This sequence comes from Bombus terrestris, assembly GCF_910591885.1. Taxonomy (NCBI): domain Eukaryota; kingdom Metazoa; phylum Arthropoda; class Insecta; order Hymenoptera; family Apidae; genus Bombus; species Bombus terrestris. The sequence goes on from NW_025963558.1 coordinate 1,490,454, forward strand.
TGACGTTGTGTAGTGTTACGTTATACCGTATGACGTTATATTGTGTTACTTTATAACGTATGACGTTATGTATTATTACGTTATAACGAATGACGTTATGTAGTTTTACGTTATAACGTATGACGTTACGCAGTATTACGTTATAACGTATGACGTTATGTTGTATTACGTTATAACTTATAACTTTATGTAGTATTACGATATAACGTACAACATTATATAGAATTACGATATAACGCACAACGTTATGCAGTATTACGTTATAACGTATGACGTTATGTTGTATTACGTTATAACGTATGTCGTTATGTTGTATTACGATATAACGTACAACATTATATAGAATTACGATATAACGCACAACGTTATGTAGTATTACGTTATACCGTATGACGTCATGTGGTATTAAGTTATTACGAATAACGTTATATTGTGTTACTTTATAACGTATGACGTTACGCAGTATTACGTTATAACGTATGACGTTATGTTGTATTACGTTATAACGTATGACGTCATGTGGTATTAAGTTATTACGAATAACGTTATATTGTGTTACTTTATAACGTATGACGTTACGCAGTATTACGTTATAACGTATGACGTTATGTTGTATTACGTTATAACGTATGACGTTATGTTGTATTACGCTACAAAGTATGACGATATATAGATTATATAGAATTACGATATAACGCACATCGTTATGTAGTATTACGTTATACCGTATTACGTTATATTGTGTTACTTTATAACGTATGACGTTATGTATTATTACGATATAACGTACGACGTTATGCAGTATTACGTTATAACGTATGTCGTTATGTTGTATTACGATATAACGTACAACATTATATAGAATTACGATATAACGCACAACGTTATGTAGTATTACGTTATACCGTATGACGTCATGTGGTATTAAGTTATTACGAATAACGTTATATTGTGTTACTTTATAACGTATGACGTTACGCAGTATTACGTTATAACGTATGACGTTATGTTGTATTACGCTACAAAGTATGACGATATATAGATTATATAGAATTACGATATAACGCACATCGTTATGTAGTATTACGTTATACCGTATTACGTTATATTGTGTTACTTTATAACGTATGACGTTATGTATTATTACGATATAACGTACGACGTTATGCAGTATTACGTTATAACGTATGTCGTTATGTTGTATTACGATATAACGTACAACATTATATAGAATTACGATATAACGCACAACGTTATGTAGTATTACGTTATACCGTATTACGTTATATTGTGTTACTTTATAACGTATGACGTTATGTATTATTACGATATAACGTACGACGTTATGAAGTATTACGTTATAACGTATGTCGTTATGTTGTATTACGATATGACGTACAACATTATATGGAATTACGATATAAAGCACAACGTTATGTAGTATTACGTTATAACGTATGACGCTATGTTGTATTACGTTATAACGTATGTCGTTATGTTGTATTACGATATAACGTACAACATTATATAGAATTACGATATAACGCACAACGTTATGTAGTATTACGTTATAGCGAATGACGATATGTAGTATTACGTTATAACGTATGACGTCATGTGGTATTATGTTATAACGTATGACGTCATGTAGTTTTGCGTTATAACGTATGACGTTACGCTGTATTACGTTATAACGTATGACGTTATGGAGTATTACGTTATAACGTATGACGTCATGTGGTATTACGTTATTACGAATAACGTTATATTGTGTTACTGTATAACGTATGACGTTGTGTAGTGTTACTTTATAACGTATGACGTTATGTATTATTACGATATAACGTACGACGTTATGCAGTATTACGTTATAACGTATGTCGTTATGTTGTATTACGATATAACGTACAACATTATATAGAATTACGATATAACGCACAACGTTATGCAGTATTACGTTATAACGTATGACGTTATGTTGTATTACGTTATAACGTATGACGTTATGTTGTATTACGCTACAAAGTATGACGATATATAGATTATATAGAATTACGATATAACGCACATCGTTATGTAGTATCACGTTATACCGTATTACGTTATATTGTGTTACTTTATAACGTATGACGTTATGTATTATTACGATATAACGTACGACGTTATGCAGTATTACGTTATAACGTATGACGTTATGTTGTATTAAGCTACAAAGTATGACGATATATAGATTATATAGAATTACGATATAACGCACATCGTTATGTAGTATTACGTTATACCGTATTACGTTATATTGTGTTACTTAATAACGTATGACGTTATGTATTATTACGATATAACGCACATCGTTATGTAGTATTACGTTATACCGTATTACGTTATATTGTATTACTTTATAACGTATGAAGTTGTGTAGTGTTACGTTATAACGTATGACGTCATGTAGTATTACGTTATAACGTATGACTTCATGTGGTATTACGTTATTACGAATAACGTTATATTGTGTTACTTTATAACGTATGACGTTGTGTAGTGTTACGTTATAACGTATGACGTCATGTAGTATTACGTTATAACGTATGACTTCATGTGGTATTACGTTATTACGAATAACGTTATATTGTGTTACTGTATAACGTATGACGTTGTGTAGTGATACGTTATAACGTATGACGTTATGTTGTATTACGTTGTAACGTATGACGTTATGTTGTATTACGTTATAACGTATGACGTAATGTTGTATTACGCTATAGCGAATGACGACATGTAGTATTACGTTATAACGTATGACGTAATGTAGTACTAGAATATAACGTATGATGTTACGCAGTATTACGTTATAACGTATGACGTCATGTAGCATTACGTTATAACTTATGACTTCATGTGGTATTACGTTATTACGAATAACGTTATATTGTGTTACTTTATAACGTATGACGTTGTGTAGTGTTACGTTATACCGTATGACGTTATATTGTGTTACTTTATAACGTATGACGTTATGTATTATTACGTTATAACGAATGACGTTATGTAGTTTTACGTTATAACGTATGACGTTACGCAGTATTACGTTATAACGTATGACGTTATGTTGTATTACGTTATAACTTATAACTTTATGTAGTATTACGATATAACGTACAACATTATATAGAATTACGATATAACGCACAACGTTATGCAGTATTACGTTATAACGTATGACGTTATGTTGTATTACGTTATAACGTATGTCGTTATGTTGTATTACGATATAACGTACAACATTATATAGAATTACGATATAACGCACAACGTTATGTAGTATTACGTTATAACGTATGACGTTATGTTGTATTACGTTATAACGTATGACGTTATGTTGTATTACGCTACAAAGTATGACGATATATAGATTATATAGAATTACGATGTAACGCACATCGTTATGTAGTATTACGTTATACCGTATTACGTTATATTGTGTTACTTTATAACGTATGACGTTATGTATTATTACGATATAACGTACGACGTTATGCAGTATTACGTTATAACGTATGTCGTTATGTTGTATTACGATATAACGTACAACATTATATAGAATTACGATATAACGCACAACGTTATGTAGTATTACGTTATAACGTATGACGTTATGTTGTATTACGTTATAACGTATGTCGTTATGTTGTATTACGATATAACGTACAACATTATATAGAATTACGATATAACGCACAACGTTATGTAGTATTACGTTATAGCGAATGACGATATGTAGTATTACGTTATAACGTATGACGTCATGTGGTATTACGTTATTACGAATAACGTTATATTGTGTTACTTTATAACGTATGACGTTATGTTGTATTACGTTATAACGTATGACGTAATGTTGTATTACGCTATAGCGAATGACGACATGTAGTATTACGTTATAACGTATGACGTAATGTAGTACTAGAATATAACGTATGATGTTACGCAGTATTAGGTTATAACGTATGACGTTATGGAGTATTACGTTATAACTTATAACTTTATGTAGTATTACGATATAACGTACAACATTATATAGAATTACGATATAACGCACAACGTTATGCAGTATTACGTTATAACGTATGACGTTATGTTGTATTACGTTATAACGTATGTCGTTATTTTGTATTACGATGTAACGTACAACATTATATAGAATTACGATATAACGCACAACGTTATGTAGTATTATGTTATAACGTATGACGTTATGTTGTATTACGTTAAAACGTATGACGTTATGTTGTATTACGCTACAAAGTATGACGATATATAGATTATATAGAATTACGATATAACGCACATCGTTATGTAGTATTACGTTATACCGTATTACGTTATATTGTGTTACTTTATAACGTATGACATTATGTATTATTACGATATAACGTACGACGTTATGCAGTATTACGCTATAACGTATGTCGTTATGTTGTATTACGATATAACGTACAACATTATATAGAATTACGATATAACGCACAACGTTATGTAGTATTACGTTATAACGTATGACGTCATGTAGTTTTGCGCTATAACGTATGACGTTACGCAGTATTACGTTATAACGTATGACGTTATGGAGTATTACGTTATAACGTATGACGTCATGTGGTATTAAGTTATTACGAATAACGTTATATTGTGTTACTTTATAGCGCACAACGTTATGTAGTATTACTTTATAATGTATGACGTTATGTTGTATTACGCTATAAAGTATGACGATAAATAGATTATATAGAATTACGACATAACGCACATCGTTATGTAGAATTACGTTATACCGTATGACGTTATATTGTGTTACTTTATAACGTATGACGTTATGTATTATTACGATATAACGTACGTCGTTATGCAGTATTAGGTTATAACGTATGTCGTTATGTTGTATTATGATATAACGTACACCATTATATAGAATTACGATATAACGCACAACGTTATGTAGTATTACGTTATAACGTATGACGTCATGTAGTTTTGCGCTATAACGTATGACGTTACGCAGTATTACGTTATAACGTATGACGTTATGGAGTATTCCTTTACAACGTATGACGTCATGTGGTATTACGCTATAGAGAATGACGATATGTAGTATTACGTTATAACGTATGACGTAATGTAGTACTAGAATATAACGTATGACGTTATGGAGTATTACGTTATAACGTATGACGTCATGTGGTATTAAGTTATTACGAATAACGTTATATTGTGTTACTTTATAGCGCACAACGTTATGTAGTATTACGTTATAACGTATGACGTTATGTTGTATTACGCTATAAAGTATGACGATATATAGATTATATAGAATTACGATATAACGCACATCGTTATGTAGAATTACGTTATACCGTATGACGTTATATTGTGTTATTTTATAACGTATGACGTTATGTATTATTACGATATAACGTACGTCGTTATGCAGTATTAGGTTATAACGTATGTCGTTATGTTGTATTACGATATAACGTACAACATTATATAGAATTACGATATAACGCACAACGTTATGTAGTATTACGTTATAACGTACGACGTTATGGAGTATTACGTTATAACGTATGACGTCATGTGGTATTACGTTATTACGAATAACGTTATATTGTGTTACTGTATAACGTATGACGTTGTGTAGTGTTACGTTATAACGTATGACGTCATGTAGTATTACGCTATAAAGTATGACGATATATAGTTTATATAGAATTACGATATAACGCACATCGTTCTGTAGAATTACGTTATACCGTATGACGGTATATTGTGTTACTTTATAACGTATGACGTTATGTATTATTACGTTATAACGTATGTCGTTATGTTGTATTACGATATAACGTACAACATTATATAGAATTACGATATAACGCACAACGTTATGTAGTATTACGTTATAGCGAATGACGATATGTAGTATTTCGTTATAACGCATGACGTCATGTGGTATTACGTTATTACGAATAACGTTATATTGTGTTACTTTATAACGTATGACGTTGTGTATTATTACGATATAACGTACGACGACATGCAGTATTAGTTTATAACGTATGACGTCATGTAGTTTTGCGTTATAACGTATGACGTTACGCAGTATTACGTTATAACGTATGACGTTATGGATTATTACGTTATAACGCATGACGTTATGCAGTATTATGTTATAGCGTATGACGTCATGTGGTATTACGTTATTACGAATAACGTTATATTGTGTTACTGTATAACGTATGACGTTGTGTAGTGTTACGTTGTAACGTATGACGTCATGCAGTATTACGTTATAACGAATGACGTTATGGAGTAATACGTTATAACGTATGACGTCATGTGGTATTACGTTATAACGTATGACGTCATGTGGTATTACGTTATTACGAATAACGTTATATTGTGTTACTGTATAACGTATGACGTTGTGTAGTGTTACTTTATAAAGTATGACGTCATGCAGTATTACGTTATAACGTATGACGTTATGGAGTATTACGTCATAACGTATGACGTCATGTGGTATTACGTTATTACGAATAACGTTATATTGTGTTACTGTATAACGTATGACGTTGTGTAGTGTTACGTTATAACGTATGACGTCATGCAGTATTACGTTATAACGTATGACGTTATGGAGTATTACGTTATAACGTATGACGTCATGTGGTATTATGTTATAACGTATGACGTCATGTAGTTTTGCGTTATAACGTATGACGTTACGCTGTATTACGTTATAACGTATGACGTTATGGAGTATTACGTTATAACGTATGACGTCATGTGGTATTACGTTATTACGAATAACGTTATATTGTGTTACTGTATAACGTATGACGTTGTGTAGTGTTACGTTATAACGTATGACGTCATGCAGTATTACGTTATAACGTATGACGTCATGTGGTATTACGTTATTACGAATAACGTTATATTGTGTTACTTTATAACGTATGACGTTATGTTGTATTACGTTATAACGTATGACGTTATGTTGTATTACGCTATAAAGTATGACGTTATATAGGTTATATAGAATTACGATATAACGCACATCGTTATGTAGAATTACGTTATACCGTATGACGTTATATTGTGTTACTTTATAACGTATGACGTTATATATTATTACGTTATAACGTATGACGCTATGTAGTTTTACGTTATAACGTATGACGTTACGCAGTATTACGTTATAACGTATGACGTTATGTTGTATTACGTTATAACGTATGTCGTTATGTTGTATTACGATATAACGTACAACATTATATAGAATTACGATATAACGCACAACGTTATGTAGTATTACGTTATAACGTATGACGTTATGTATTATTACGTTATAACGTATGTCGTTATGTTGTATTACGATATAACGTACAACATTATATAGAATTACGATATAACGCACAACGTTATGTAGTATTACGTTATAGCGAATGACGATATGTAGTATTTCGTTATAACGTAGGACGTCATGTGGTATTACGTTATTACGAATAACGTTATATTGTGTTACCTTATAACGTATGACGTTGTGTATTATTACGATATAACGTACGACGACATGCAGTATTAGTTTATAACGTATGACGTCATGTAGTTTTGCGTTATAACGTATGACGTTACGCAGTATTACGTTATAACGTATGACGTTATGGAGTATTTCGTTATAACGTATGACGTCATGTGGTATTACGTTATTACGAATAACGTTATATTGTGTTACTGTATAACGTATGACGTTGTGTAGTGTTACGTTATAACGTATGACGTCATGCAGTATTACGTTATAACGTATGACGTCATGTGGTATTACGTTATTACGAATAACGTTATATTGTGTTACTGTATAACGTATGACGTTGTGTAGTGTTACGTTATAACGTATGACGTCATGCAGTATAACGTTATAACGTATGACGTTATGGAGTATTACGTTATAACGTATGACGTCATGTGGTATTACGTTATAACGTATGACGTCATGTGGTATTACGTTATTACGAATAACGTTATATTGTGTTACTGTATAACGTATGACGTTGTGTAGTGTTACTTTATAAAGTATGACGTCATGCAGTATTACGTTATAACGTATGACGTTATGGAGTATTACGTCATAACGTATGACGTCATGTGGTATTACGTTATTACGAATAACGTTATATTGTGTTACTGTATAACGTATGACGTTGTGTAGTGTTACTTTATAAAGTATGACGTCATGCAGTATTACGTTATAACGTATGACGTTATGGAGTATTACGTTATAACGTATGACGTCATGTGGTATTACGTTATTACGAATAACGTTATATTGTGTTACTTTATAACGTATGACGTTATGTTGTATTACGTTATAACGTATGACGTAATGTTGTATTACGCTATAGCGAATGACGACATGTAGTATTACGTTATAACGTATGACGTAATGTAGTACTAGAATATAACGTATGATGTTACGCAGTATTAGGTTATAACGTATGACGTTATGGAGTATTACGTTATAACTTATAACTTTATGTAGTATTACGATATAACGTACAACATTATATAGAATTACGATATAACGCACAACGTTATGCAGTATTACGTTATAACGTATGACGTTATGTTGTATTACGTTATAACGTATGTCGTTATTTTGTATTACGATGTAACGTACAACATTATATAGAATTACGATATAACGCACAACGTTATGTAGTATTATGTTATAACGTATGACGTTATGTTGTATTACGTTAAAACGTATGACGTTATGTTGTATTACGCTACAAAGTATGACGATATATAGATTATATAGAATTACGATATAACGCACATCGTTATGTAGTATTACGTTATACCGTATTACGTTATATTGTGTTACTTTATAACGTATGACATTATGTATTATTACGATATAACGTACGACGTTATGCAGTATTACGCTATAACGTATGTCGTTATGTTGTATTACGATATAACGTACAACATTATATAGAATTACGATATAACGCACAACGTTATGTAGTATTACGTTATAACGTATGACGTCATGTAGTTTTGCGCTATAGCGTATGACGTTACGCAGTATTACGTTATAACGTATGACGTTATGGAGTATTACGTTATAACGTATGACGTCATGTGGTATTAAGTTATTACGAATAACGTTATATTGTGTTACTTTATAGCGCACAACGTTATGTAGTATTACTTTATAATGTATGTCGTTATGTTGTATTACGCTATAAAGTATGACGATATATAGATTATATAGAATTACGACATAACGCACATCGTTATGTAGAATTACGTTATACCGTATGACGTTATATTGTGTTACTTTATAACGTATGACGTTATGTATTATTACGATATAACGTACGTCGTTATGCAGTATTAGGTTATAACGTATGTCGTTATGTTGTATTATGATATAACGTACACCATTATATAGAATTACGATATAACGCACAACGTTATGTAGTATTAC